>NC_053025.1:566976017-567276017 GCF_003073215.2 Triticum urartu
AAAATGCATAAACTCATAATAACTGTCATCGTAACGTTAAGCGTGCGGACCCTACGGTTCGAGAACAATGTAGACATGACCGAGACACATCTCCGGTCAATAACCAATAGCGGGACCTGGATGCCCATATTGGCTCCCACATATTCTATGAAGATCTTTATCGATCAGACCGCATAACAACATACGTTGTTCCCTTTGTCATCGGTATGTTACTTGCCCGAGATTCGATCGTCGGTATCCAATACCTAGTTCAATCTCGTTACCGGCAAGTCTCTTTAATCGTTCCGTAATACATCATCCCGCAACTAACTTATTAGTTGCAATGCTTGCAAGGCTTAAGTGATGTGCATTACCGAGAGGGCCCAGAGATACCTCTCCGATAATCGGAGTGACAAATCCTATTCTCGAAATACGCCAACCCAACATCTACCATTGGAGACACCTGTAGTACTCCTTTATAATCACCCAGTTACGTTGTGACGTTTGGTAGCACCCAAAGTGTTCCTCCGGTAAACGGGAGTTGCATAATCTCATAGTCATAGGAACATGTATAAGTCATGAAGAAAGCAATAGCAACATACTAAACGATCGGGTGCTAAGCTAATAGAATGGGTCATGTCAATCAGATCATTGAACTAATGATGTGACCTCGTTAATCAAATAACAACTCTTTGTTCATGGTTAGGAAACATAACCATCTTTGATTAACGAGCTAGTCTAGTAGAGGCATACTAGTGACACTCTGTTTGTCTATGTATTCACACATGTATTATGTTTCCGGTTAATACAATTCTAGCATGAATAATAAACATTTATCATGATATAAGGAAATAAATAATAACTTTATTATTGCCTCTAGGGCATATTTCCTTCAGTCTCCCACTTGCACTAGAGTCAATAATCTAGTTCACATCGCCATGTGATTTAACAGCAATAGTTCACATCACCATGTGATTAACACCCATAGTTCACATCGTCACGTGACCAACACTCAAAGGGTTTAATAGAGTCAGTAATCTAGTTCACATATCTATGTGATTAACACCCAAAGAGTACTAAGGTGTGATCATGTTTTGCTTGTGAGATAATTTTAGTTAACGGGTCTGTCACATTCAGATCCGTAAGTATTTTGCAAGTTCTATGTCTACAATGCTCTACACGGAGCTACTCTAGCTAATTGCTCCCACTTTCAATATGTATCCAGATTGAGACTTTAGATTCATCTGGATCAGTTTCCAAAACTTGCATCGACGTAACCCTTTACGACGAACCTTTTTGTCACGTCCATAATCGAGAAACATATCCTTATTTCACTAAGGATAATTCTGACCGCTGTCCAGTGATCTACTCCTAGATCACTATTGTACTCCCTTGCCAAATCAATGCAGGGTATACAATAGATCTGGTATACAGCATGACATACTTTATAGAACCTATGGCCAAGGCATAGGGAATGACTTTCATTCTCTTTCTATCTTCTGCCGTGGTCGGGCTTTGAGTCTTACTCAACTTCACACCTTGTAATACAGGCAAGAACTCTTTCTTTGACTGCTCCATTTTGAACTACTTCAAAATCTTGTCAAGGTATGTACTCATTGAAAAAAACTTTATCAAGCGTCTTGATCTATCTCTATAGATCTTGAAGCTCAATATGTAAGCAGCTTTACCGAAGTCTTTCTTTGGAAAACTCCTTTCAAACACTCCTTTATGCTTTACAGAATAATTCTACATTATTTCCGATCAACAATATGTCATTCACATATACTTATCAGAAATGCTGTAGTGCTCCCACTCACTTTCTTGTAAATACAGGCTTCATCGCAAGTCTGTATAAAACTATATGCTTTGATCATACTATCAAAGCGTTTATTCCAACTCCGAGAGGCTTGCACCATTCCATAAATGGATCGCTGGAGCTTGCACACTTTGTTAGCTCCCTTTGGATCGACAAAACCTTCTGGTTGCATCATATACAACTCTTCTTCCAGAAATCCATTCAGGAATGCAGTTTTGTTTATCCATTTGCCAGATTTCATAAAATGCGGCAATTTGCTAACATGATTCGGACAGACTTAAGCATAGATACGAGAGAGAAACTCTCATCGTAGTCAACACCTTGAACTTGTCGAAAAAACCTTTTTGCGACAATTCTAGCTTTGTAGATAGTAACACTACTATCAACGTCCGTCTTCCTCTTGAAGATCCATTTATTCTCAATTGCTTGCCGATCATCGGGCAAGTCAACCAAAGTCCAAACTTTGTTCTCATACATGGATCATATCTCAGATTTCATGGCCTCAAACCATTTCGCGGAATCTGGGCTCATCATCGCTTCCTCATAGTTCGTAGGTTCGTCATGGTCAAGTAACATGACCTCCAGAACAGGATTACCGTACCACTCTGGTGCGGATCTCACTCTGGTTTACCTACGAGATTCGGTAGTAACTTGATCTGAAGTTACATGATCATCATCATTAGCTTCCTCACTAATTGGTGTAGTAGTCACAAGAACAGATTTCTGTGATGAACTACTTTCCAATAAGGGAGAAGGTACAATTACCTTATCAAGTTTTCTACTTTCCTCCCACTCACTTCTTTCAAGAGAAACTCCTTCTCTAGAAAGGATCCATTATAAGCAACGAATGTCTTGCCTTAGGATCTGTGATAGAAGGTGTACCCAACAGTCTCCTTTGGGTATCCTATGAAGACAAATTTCTCCGATTTGGGTTTGAGCTTATCAGGATGAAACTTTTTCTCATAAGCATCGCAACCCCAAACTTCAAGAAACGACAACTTTGGTTTCTTGCCAAACCATAGTTCATAAGGCGTCGTCTCGACGGATATAGATGGTGCCCTATTTAACGTGAATGCAGCTGTCTCTAATGCATAACCCCAAAACGATAGTGGTAGATCGGTAAGAGACATCATAGATCGCACCATATCTAATAAAGTACGGTTATGACGTTCGGACACACCATTACATTGTGGTGTTCCAGGTGGCATGAGTAGTGAAACTATTTCACATTGTTTTTAACTGAAGGCCAAACTCATAACTCAAATACTCTTTTCCACGATCAGATCGTAGAAACTTTATTTTCTTGTTACGATGATTTTCCACTTCACTCTGAAATTCTTTGAACTGTTCAAGTGTTTCAGACTTACGTTTCATCAAGTAGATATCCCCATATCTGCTCAAATCATCTTGTGAAGGTCAGAAAATAATGATACCTGCTGTAAGCCTTAATATTCATCGGACCACATACATCAGTATGTATGATTTCCAACAAATCTGTTGCTTGCTTCATTGTTCCGGAGAACGGCGTTTTAGTCATCTTGCCCATAAGGCATGGTTCGCAAGCATCAAGTGATTCATAATCAAGTGATTCCAAAATCCCATCAGCATGGAGTTTCTTCATGCGCTTTACACCAATATGACCTAAACGGCAGTGCCACAAATAAGTTGCACTATCATTATTAACTTCGCATCTTTTGGTTTCAATATTATGAATATGTGTATTATTAAGATCGAGATCCAATGAACTATTTTCATTGGGTGTGTAACCATATAAGGTTTTATTCATGTAAACAGAACAACAATTTATTCTTTTACTCAAATGAATAACCGTATTACAATAAACATGATCAAATCATATTCATGCTCAACGCAAACACCAAATAACACTTATTTAGGTTCAACACTAATCCCGAAAGTATAGGGAGTGTGCGATGATGATCATATCAATCTTGGAACCACTTCCAACACACATCGTCACTTCGCCCTTAACTAGTCTCTGTTCATTCTGCAACTCCCGTTTCGAGTTACTACTCTTAGCAACTGAACTAGCATCAAATACTGAGGGGTTGCTATAAACACTAGTAAAGTACACATCAATAACATGTATATCAAATATACTTATGTTCACTTTGCCATCCTTCTTATCCGCCAATCACTTGGGGTAGTTCCGCTTCCAGTGACCAGTCCCTTTGCAATAGAAGCACTTAGTCTCAGGCTTAGGACCAGACTTGGGCTTCTTCACTTGAGCAGCAACTTGCTTGCTGTTCTTCTTGAAGTTCCCCTTCTTCCCTCTGCCCTTTTCTTGAAACTAGTGATCTTGTCAACCATCAACACTTGATGTTTTTCTTGATTTCTACCTTCGTTGATTTCCGCATTACGAAGAGCTTGGGAATCGTTTCCGTTATCCCTTGCATATCATAGTTCATCACGAAGTTCTACTAACTTGGTGATGGTGACTAGAGAATTCTGTCAATCACTATCTTATCTGGAAGATTAACTCCCACTTGATTCAAGCGATTGTAGTACCCAGACAATCTGAGCACATGCTCACTAGTTGAGCGATTCTCCTCCATCTTTTAGCTATAGAACTTGTTGGAGACTTCATATCTCTCAACTCGGGTATTTGCTTGAAATATTAGCTTCAACTCCTGGAACATCTCATATGCTCCATGACGTTCAAAACGTCTTTGAAGGCCCGATTCTAAGCCATTAAGCATGGTGCACTAAACTATTAAGTAGTCATCATATTGAGCTAGCCAAACGTTCATAACGTCTGCATCTGCTCCTGCAATAGGTCCGTCACCTAGCGGTGCATCAAGGACATAATTCTTCTGTGCAGCAATGAGGATAAACCTCAGATCACGGATCCAATCCGCATCTTTGCTACTAACATCTTTCAACACAATTTTCTCTAGGAACATATCAAAATAAACACAGGGAAGCAACAACGCGAGCTATTGATCTACAACATGATTTGCAAAATACTACCAGGACTAAGTTCATGATAAATTTAAGTTCAATTTAATCATATTACTTAAGAACTCCCACTTAGATAGACATCCCTCTAATCCTCTAAGTGATCACGTGATCCAAATCAACTAATCCATGTCCGATCATCACGTGAGATGGAGTAGTTTCATTGGTGAACATCATTATGTTGATCATATCTACTATATGATTCACGCTCGACCTTTCGGTCTCCGTGTTCCGAGGCCATATCTGTATATGCTTGGCTCGTCAAGTATAACCTGAGTATTCTGCGTGTGCAACTGTTTTGCACCCGTTGTATTTGAACGTAGAGCCTATCACAACCGATCATCACGTGGTGTCTCAGCACGAAGAACTTTCGCAACGGTGCATACTCAGGGAGAACACTTCTTGATAATTTAGTGAGAGATCATCTTATAATGCTACCGTCAATCAAAGCAAGATAAGATGCATAAAAGATAAACATCACATGCAATCAATATATGTGACATGATATGGCCATCATCATCTTGCTTCTTTGATCTCCATCTCCAAAGTACTGTCATGATCTATATCATCACCGGCATGACACCATGATCTCCATCATCTTGATCTATATCAATGTGTCGTCACGTGGTCGTCTCGCCAACAATTGCTCTTGCAACTATTGCTATCGCATAGCGATAAAGTAAAGCAATTATTGGACGCTTGCATCTTATGCAATAGAGAGACAACCATAAGGATTTTGCCAGTTGCTGATAACTTCAACAAAACATGATCATCTCATACAACATCTTATATCTCATCACGTCTTGACCATATCACATCACAACATGCCCTGCAAAAACAAGTTAGACGTCCTCTACTTTGTTGTTGCAAGTTTTACGTGGCTGCTACGGGCTTAAGCAAGAACCAATCTCACCTACGCATCAAAACCACAACGATAGTTTGTCAAATAGACTCCGTTTTAACCTTCGCAAGGACCGGGCGTAGCCATACTTGGTTCAACTAAAGTTGGAGAGACAGTCGCCCGCAAGCCATCTATGTGCAAAGCACGTCGAGGGAACCGGTCACGCGTAAGCGTACGCGTAAGGTTGGTCCGGGTCGTCTCGTCCAACAATACCGCTGAACCAAAGTATGACATGCTGGTAGGCAGTATGACTTGTATCGTCCACAACTCACTTGTGTTCTACTCGTGCATATAACATCAACATAAATAACCTAGGCTCGGATGCCACTGTTGGGGAACGTAGTAATTTCAAAAAATTTCCTACGCACACGCAAGATCATGGTGATGCATAGCAACGAGGGGAGAGTATGATCTACGTACCCTTGTAGATCGACTGCGGAAGCGATCACACAACGTAGAGGAAGTAGTCGTACGTCTTCTTCCCGATCCGACCGATCCAAGCACCGTTACTCCGGCACCTCCGAGTTCTTAGCACACGTACAGCTCGATGACAATCCTCGGGCTCCGATCCAGCGAAGCTTCGAGGAAGAGTTCCGTCAGCACGACGGCCGTGGTGACGGTGTTGGTGAAGAACAATTTCCGCAGGGCTTCACCTAAGCACTACGAAAACTATGACGGAGGATAAACTAGAGGGGACGGGGTTGCCGGCACACGGCTTGGTGTTTCTTGATGTGTCTTGGGTGCTATCCCTACCCCTCTATTTATATGTTGAGCCTTGAGGTCGAAACTTGGAGTAAAAGCCTCCACAAAGTCGGTTTCACCTGAAAGGCAACAGTCCTTCTCGGACTCCAGGGCCAGACGCCAGGGTTCCCGGCGTATGGACCCAGACGCCAGGGACCCTGGCGTCTGGCCGCTGGACTCCGCAAAACTTCCTTTTGCGCTTTCCAAAAACCTTGTGGGCTTTCCCCTTTGGCTCAAATAAAGTGTTCTCGTACCCAAACATTTCAGGAAACATCCGGAACCCCTTCCGGTGAATTCCGGAACCCTTTCGGAGTCCAAACACTATTATCCCATATATCAATCTTTATCTCCGGACCATTCCAGAGTTCCTCGTCATGTCCGTGATCTTATCCGGAACTCTGAACAACATTCGGTCACCAACATACATAACTCATAGTACTATATCGTCAACGAACATTAAGCGTGCGGACCCTACGGGTTCGAGAACTATGTAGACATGACCGAGACACCTCTCTGGTCAATAACCAATAGCGGGACCTGGATGCCCATATTGGCTCTTACATATTCCACGAAGATCTTTATCGGTCAGATTGCATAACAACATACGTTGTTCCCTTTGTCATCGGTATGTGACTTGCCCGAGATTTGATCGTCGGCATCTCAATACCTAGTTCAATCTCGTTACCGGCAAGTCTCTTTACTCGTTCCATAATACATCATCCCGCAACTAACTCATTAGTTGCAATGCTTGCAAGGCTTAAGTGATGTGCATTACCGAGAGGGCCCAGAGATACCTCTCCGACAATCGGAGTGACAAATCCTAATCTCGAAATACGCCAACCCAACAAGTACCTTTGGAGACACCTGTAGAGCACCTTTATAATCACCCAGTTACATTGTGACGTTTGGTAGCACACAAAGTGTTCCTCCGGTAACGGGAGTTGCATAATCTCATAGTCATAGGAACATGTATAAGTCATGAAGAAAGCAATAGCAACAAACTAAACGATCAAGTGCTATGCTAAAGGAATGGGTCAAGTCAATCACATCATTCTCTAATGATGTGACCCCGTTAATCAAATGACAACTCATGTCTATGGCTAGGAAACTTAACCATCTTTGATTCAACGAGCTAGTCAAGTAGAGGCATACAAGTGACACTCTGTTTGTCTATGTATTCACACATGTATTATGTTTCCGGTTAATACAATTCTAGCATGAATAATAAACATTTATCATGAAATAAGGAAATAAATAATAACTTTATTATTCCCTCTAGGGCATATTTCCTTCAGTCTCCCACTTGCACTAGAGTCAATAATCTAGTTCACATCGCCATGTGATTTAATACCAATAGTTCACATCACCATGTTTACTCGTAGGACAGTAGCAAATTTCCCTCAAGTGGATGACCTAAGGTTTATCAATCCGTAGGAGGCGTAGGATGAAGATGGTCTCTCTCAAGCAACCCTGCAACCAAATAACAAAGAGTCTCTTGTGTCCCCAACACACCCAATACAATGGTAAATTGTATAGGTGCACTAGTTCGGTGAAGAGATGGTGATACAAGTGCAATATGGATGGTAGATAAAGGTATTTGTAATCTGAAATTATAAAAACAGCAAGGTAACTAATGATAAAAGTGAGCATAAACGGTATTGCAATGTGTCTAAATAAGGCCTAGGGTTCATACTTTCACTAGTGCAAGTCCTCTCAACAATACTAACATAATTGGATCACATAACTATCCCTCAACATGCAACAAAGAGTCACTCCAAAGTCACTAATAGCGGAGAACGAACGAAGAGATTATGGTAGGGTACGAAACCACCTCAAAGTTATTCTTTCCAATCAATCCGTTGGGCTATTCCTATAAGTGTCACAAACAGCCCTAGAGTTCGTACTAGAATAACACCTTAAGACACAAATCAACCAAAACCCTAATGTCACCTAGATACTCCAATGTCACCTCAAGTATCCGTGGGTATGATTATACGATATGCATCACACAATCTCAGATTCATCTATTCAACCAACACAAAGGACCTCAAAGAGTGCCCCAAAGTTCTACCAGAGAATCACGACGAAAACGTGTGCCAACCCCTATGCATAGGTTCATGGGCGGAACCCGCAAGTTGATCACCAAAACATACATCAAGTGAATCACGTGATATCCCATTGTCACCACGGATATCCACGGCAAGACATACATCAAGTGTTCTCAAATCTTTAAAGACTCAATCCGATAAGATTACTTCAAAGGGGAAACTCAATCCATTACAAGAGAGTAGAGGGGGAGAAAACATCATAGGATCCAACTATAATAGCAAAGCTCGCGATACATCAAGATCGTATCACCTCAAGAACACGAGAGAGAGAGAGAGAGATCAAACACATAGATACTAGTACATACCCTCAGCCCCGAGGGAGAACTACTCCCTCCTCGTCATGGAGAGCACCGGGATGATGAAGATGGCCACCGGAGAAGGATTGCCCCCTCCGGCAGGGTGCCGGAACGGGTCTAGATTGGTTTTCGGTGGCTACGGAGGCTTCTGGCGGCGGAACTCCCGATCTATTGTGCTCGCGGATGTTTTTAGGGTATATGGAGATATATAGGCGGAAGAAGTACGTCAGGGGGGCACGAGGGGATCACGAGGGTGGAGGGCGCGCCCAGGGGGGTGGGCGCGCCCCCTGCCTCGTGACCTCCTCGCAGATCCCCCGACATGCACTCCAAGTCTACGTGGATGGAGGGCGCGCCCAGGGGGGTGGGCGCGCCCCCTGCCTCGTGACCTCCTCGCAGATCCCCCGACATGCACTCCAAGTCTTCTGGGCTTCTTTCCTTCCAAAAATGAGTTCCGTGAAGTTTCAGGTCAATTGGACTTCGTTTGGTTTTCCTTTTCTTCGAAACCCTAAAACAGGGTAAAAACAGAAACTGGCACTGGGCTCTAGGTTAATAGGTTAGTCCCAAAAATGATATAAAAGTGTATAATAAAGCCCATAAACATTCGAAACAGTAAATAATATAGCATGGAGCAATCAAGAATTATAGATACGTTGGAGACGTATCAGTTAGCCTAGCGGTTCTTCGTCGCCATGGGTTCCAAGAATAAGAAGGCCATGGCGGTCGGTTCGTCAGGAGCTGGACGGCCCGTATCAGTGCGGGCGAGCAGCGGGCCGATCGTGGACAGAACCCGAGGCGCGACACGCGAGCACCAACATCGCTCTGGCAGTCAGAGCCTGGCGAGCGGTGTTGTTCGTGCGCACGGTGATAGGCCACACGCCACGAAACCCAGAGACGGAGATGGTCCCCCGCAGGCGGCGCGGGACCCTTCGGGGCATCACCGTACCACCTGCGGGCAACGCGGCGACCTCCAAGACGCCCACTCCGGTGCCCATAGCGCGCTCTTCCCAGGTTGTGCGCGACGAGCAGCGTCACCATGCCGGTGACCCTGGACGCCGCCGTGGGACGAGTCTTTTGCGTGTGACACCCCAAAATTTTGGCCTTGTTTTATTACATTAAAATTTTTCCAGGAAATTAAACTTTTATTTTCTGGGCTCCCTTTTGATTTTTGAACCATTTTCTCCCTTGTTATTATGGAGTTTTTCCCCAAAGTGAAAACCTTCCAAATATGCTATTGGACTTGTTTAACCTCTCAAGAAAAACTTTTCTTTTTATCAGTATAACTAATTAACTAATTAAATTTGCTTGATCTTTATTTACTTGAAAAATGGTTTTCCAAGGTTATATGGCCATAATTGAACTACAACCATTTGATAAATTCACTTAAAATTCCAACCAAAATTTGGAGATGTCATGTGATGTTTTTAAATCACTTTTATACAAAAATATCTTTTATTCATGTAATATTTTGAGCTCTACACTCAATTTTTCTTCTCTGGTCCAGAGTGCAATTTGCACTACAACCCATTTAAATATTTCTTTCTAGCCTCCACCAAAATTATGGGATATTGGTAGTATCATATGATTCAACTTTATGCAAAAACTGATGTTATTTGAAAAATTTGAGTGAATCAACCTCATTTTCATTCTGGTCCAGCCTTGTGATTTCTACTACAACCCTATTTAATTTTGCTCCAATGATCTTGTGCTTTCTCCTACTTGTAGACAGCCCTACCAAACCCCTAAATCCAGGAGCATGCACCCATTGGATTATTTTTGGTTCATGAAGTAATGCATTTTTCTTTCTGTCCAGAATTGAAGTTTTGCAAAACTTGCACTAGCAAGTTTCTCCTTTTGTCCAAATAACCTCACCACTCTCTCTTGCATCTAAGGAGACCCTGATCTGGAGGATTTGGCCACCCCAAGAAGAGCCTAGGTGCCTGTGGCATTTTGTCAAACACCTGGAGAGCATGGCCAGATTTGACATGATCTTGAAATTGCATTGTGAACTTGGTCTCCTGACCTAACCACCTTGTCCCTTGATCGCCCCACTATCCCTAACCTAACCCTGTTTCTCGCCAGCCTCTCCCGCGACCTCTAGCGTGCTTTGGCATTGTGTCGAGCACATCCCGTGCGTGCCCAGAGCGCGAGCAGAGCGTGCGTTTGGCACGTGTTTTGCACGTGCCGCACCCGAGCCGACGCGTCGTGCCCCTGGCCTTGCCACCACTGCAGAGCCGCGCCACGCACGTCCCTCCTCACCGCAACACGCCAAGCCGCCCCTCGCCACGCCCCGGCAGGCCAAGAGCTAGCCGCCACGGCCGCCCGACAGCCCCTGCTCATGTCGGCGCCGCCGAGCCTTCCCCGCTCGCCACCTGCCTCCTGGAGCAGTGCCCGCTCGTCCGCTAGCTCCTGCCGCCATCCCCAGCCCCGCCACGTTGCCCTGCAAGCCACAGAGAGGCGGTTCGCCGGCATCCTCATCCACCGCCGCGGAACCGACCTCGACGAGCTATAAAAGGAGGCCCCCGAGCTTCCCCGAGCACGCAGGCAACCTCAGGCCACCCCAATGGCACTCCCCTAGCTCGCATTCGACCCAGGGAGGCCTCCTTCCTCATCTCCGGCAACTCCTGCCGCCGCCACCGCCCCGGCCAATCCGGCACCTCTAGTACCTCCCCCTCTCCGTTCTCTCCACCAAGAGCTTCCTCATCCTCCCGTGAACCATTCCCCCTACTCAATTTTGATCGGGACACACCGCGGGAGAAAAATCACCTTGCCCGACGGTCTCCATCCGCAGCGAAGCTCGCCGCCGGCAGCTCCGTCCATCCCCGAGACCATATCGACCACCGGAGTGACCGTCTTGATCCCCTGAG
Source organism: Triticum urartu (assembly GCF_003073215.2). NCBI lineage: Eukaryota > Viridiplantae > Streptophyta > Magnoliopsida > Poales > Poaceae > Triticum > Triticum urartu. The sequence continues at coordinate 566,987,699 of NC_053025.1, forward strand.
CACGCCGATGGCCTCCGTTCCCCGAACGGTGCCGTCATTCGCCGGTGAGCCTCGCTGGAGCCCCGCCCCGCTCGGGCAGAGGAGGGAGAAGACGCGGGCGACTGGTCAAACCTGACCAGTGGGCCAGGCGGGCCCACCGTCAGTGACCCAGCGCCGGTCCACGTGGGTTAAGTGGAAGCGCATTTCCAAAATACGCTTTCGACGTGTACGTGTTTATTCGAAACGTTTTCTTTTCTGTTTTATTTTAAATAACAGATTTTGACCAAATCTTTGACTGGCTATAACTTTTTAATTATAACTCCAAATGAATTAATTCTTTTTCCTACATCTCTCAAATATTGTCTAGTTTATTTTAAGATTTATTTGAAAATTGTCCAAACAACTTTTTTGTACTGTTTTTGAAATATGTATTATTTGCATATTTTTGGAAATAGGATTTTTGGGAGAGAAGGAAGCTTTCAAAAATTTTGGAGAGCACCCCCACCTCTCCACACCATTAAAGGCAAGCATTCTGAACCCCGGAATAATATTTTTGGTGTGCTAGTTGACACGTCTATAACACCTCCTTATATCGGAGAACTTGTTATTTCATGTGATATGATCATTTGCATGAAGGCATATTAATGATTTCCTTGCTGTTGGAAATGAATATACTTGTGATGGTAATCACCCTCATGTGCCTTGCATGCATGCCGGAAAGAAATCCGGGAAAGCCTCTACCTTGGGTAGGAGTGAGCTTGTCGCCGGTCCCCGTCGGGACGGTTATGTCCGGTATGGCATGGTAAGGTATATTGAGTGGTGATTTTGTTGGTTGAAATATATTTTGTTATGCATGTCATGTAGGGAACTCATAAACCTCCTGAGTCGACCGTAGACTGAGTCTTGTTCCAGTAACCCCCATACTTGCCTCGTACTACCACTCGTCCCTGCCGCAGGTAGGGTACGGTTCAGTAAGTCGCCAACCCCTTTCCAGCACACACCGTACAGAGAGGCCATGGTGGAAGATACCGGTTGTAGCCGGTAGGCAGGCCACCTGGTCCGGGGGCATGGGTGTTTCCGGTTGGGACCGAGAGGGGAGGCCACCCCTTAGAGCGTGCGATATAAATTTGATCCCGTGCTACGCGAGGTTGTAGCCTCCCCACTTAGAGTTTTGCTTAACAAGTGTCGTGGGTGATTCCAGACACCGATGAGTTAAGCTGGTGTGTGCAAGTTAGGCGTGTTTTCAACTAAAAGGCCGTAGACGGAATTAGTCCCGATGGACTAAAGGAATCCGTTACTCGTGGGTAAAGAGTACACCCTCTGCAGAGATTAAAACCTATTCGAATAGCCGTGTCCATGGTTAAGGATTACAGTCTGGAATGGGTCAAGTATTGGTCTTAGTGTCGGTCTTCGGAGGAGATATTATTAAACCAAACTTGGATACCGACTGGTTACTTGTAAGGACTATGATTATTATTTTGTGATGGACTAACCCGTTGCATTATTTGTATTATTGAGTATCCCTGGGACGTTTCTACCTCCTGGATATTCATTGTGATTATTTATCTTATAAGCCCTTTATGTGGTGTCGCTCAGACGCCCGACTGTGGCATTTCTTTTAAAGCCCTTTATGTGGTGTCGCTCAGACGCCCGACTGTGGCATTTCTTTTAAAGCCCTTTATGTGGTGTCGCTCAAACGCCCGACTGTGGCATTTCTTTTAAAGCCCTTTATGTGGTGTCGCTCAGACGCCCGACTGTGGCATTTCTTTTAAAGCCCTTTATGTGGTGTCGCTCAGACGCCCGACTGTGGCATTTCTTTTAAAGTCCTTTATGTGGTGTCGCTCAGACGCCCGACTGTGGCATTTCTTTTAAAATCCCTTTATGTGGTGTCGCTCAGACGCCCGACTGCGGCATTTTATTTCCCACTCTATTACTGTTTATTCATGTTGCATGAAAATAACCTGCTTGCATGCATAAAAGATGTTTTATTTATGAGTGACGATGTGATCATGGAATTTTTCAGTGCATGTTTATCAATTATATTATACCTGTGTTCTTAATGTTTGCGAGTACATTCAAAGTACTCACTGGCTTGTCCCTGGCTATTGTCTTGGCCAGATTTCTGCTTGGAGAGGAGCGTGGCGATGACAGCCTCGAGACCTAAGTAACGGTGATAGCAGCCTCGCGAAGATAGGAGTTAACCTGGTCAGCTGTTCCTGTGGGAAATGGAGTCCCATAGACACTGATGTCTCACAAACCGCTTCCGCCATCAACCACTAGAAACCCAATTGTTGTACTCACAGGCCAGAATGGTCTTGTACCACATATTTTGTATTTTTCTTGGAATTTTTGTATCAAGTTGGAGCCTCATCAGCTAACAGTAATCCTGGGGCTGATGAGCACGACGGTCTTTTTTTGGAAATTTATACCCGGAAAACCCGGTCGTGACAGACTTGGTATCAGAGCCAGGCTGACCATTGGCTAATCCTATCATAGTCGGGTCTATAAACCTAGGCAAACCAACCCACCAAACCATAATCAAACCCCAGCCAAGCTTCTCGTGCAAGATAGCCACACAGTGACCCAACACCTTTTGGCAGTCGGTGCCCAACCTATCAACCTAACCTGTCGCTCATGCGCCAGTGACCGGCCCCTAAATAGTCCTCTCTCGCAAGCGTGCAAAGGAAGACTCCGTCCCCTTTTCCCTATAAAAAGGGGCACGCTAGCCCAAACACAGCACAGCACAGCCTCTACCCCAAACCAAGCTACAATGCCTGGCCCCGTCGTGCACAATGAGACTACAGCAACCAACCTTGGAGGCTTTGTGACCATACTCGCAAACCTCACCCGTCGTGCCTATGCGTTAGAAGAGCCCCCAGAATATGTTGTGTACCAAGGACCCATGAGCGGTGAGAACCGTCAATTCTGGGACACTGTACACATCTACGGTAGGGGTCTAGAGCCCGAGCGCCCCTACAGGTTCACTGGAAGAACAACTTCCTTTGAACCTCAAGCCATCCAACTAGCAGCTCGAGAGGCTATAGTTCATCGCCGGCACTTGTCGCCCAGAGTTAACTGTCGCTCGTTCCACTACTACCCCAGACGTGAAGGGTATGGTAGACCACCCCGAGTTGCCAACGGAGATCACGAGACAGATCCTGCATTGTTGCACCTAGTGCGCTATGTAAGTGCACTAGAGGAACTGTGCGATCAAATCACTATTGATCTAATCGCAGCTCGTGGAGAGCTGGTTCGTCGAGCCCCGGCGAGAGAAGAGAACGAGCCCAACGCCGACAACCCAGTCGTGATGTTTGGACACCCGATCGAGTCCCTGAGGCCTGCCCCAGCCATCGGCCAAGGTGCTGCGATAACCCCAGAGGTGCTTCGTCGCATATTGGGAGCACACTCCAACGGGATTGTGGCCAACAATCCCCGAGATGGTCCTCATCGCTACCCCGAGCATGTAGCCCCTCAACCCACCCTAGCTAATTCCGACGACGAGACCCGTGGAGGAGCCTCAAGGCACGCCCACTTGGATGTAAATGAGGTAGACTAAGTCACCCGAGTCGTATCGAGTCCCAGTGTACCCTCGCTTTGTAAATTAAATGCCGCCTGTTGTCGTGCCTCTGTTTTAATGATAGCCTTGCCTGGATACGCCAGTATGCAGTATAAGATTTCTATCCCGGACACAGTTACCAAAAATCACCCCGTCAACCCCACAGTAACACATCACTATAGTGAAATGTGTGAATCTGTGGCTTGACCCCGACCCTTGGAACAGAGCTGAAAATTTTCTTTACCATTCACCTCGGTAAAAATGACCCAGCTCCGGTGCTATAAAAAGGCCACCACGTGACCTTGCCAAGCACCTCTCACCTTGTGCACCACCCTCACAACCATTTCTTGCCATGCCGAGCCCTAGCATTTATCTGAGAACCCCAGATGCAACCCCAGGTAGTTTTGTCAAGATATTGCGGGATTTTACCTGCAGTACCATGGGCGCTACCCAGCCACCCCAGTACGAGCTGTTCAAATCAAGAATTACCCCTTCCACCTCGAGATATTGGGCAGCAGTACACATCCCTCCCGTAAACTCAAACCAAGACCCAACGGAAGTCTCCATCGTGGGGAAATCTATGCCAACCCCACATATGGCCATAGAAGCTGTTGCATATGAAGTGCTTGCTCGCCTTCGATTCGCGGTACCTTATGCCAGCAAACGAGGGTATTATTACTTCCCGAGCCGTGCAGCACCCGGAGGAGTGACATCTTTTCCCGGTGGACGAATTGAGAGAGACCCAGTCCTGGCCAACCTTGTCCAGTACGTCATCGCTCAAGAGCGTTTAACCCAACGTGTGATGGGTTATCTCCAGAGCCTCGCAGATTTAAATCCTCAGATTGCCATCGGCAGAGCACTAAGGCCCGACCAGGAGAGACACGTGCATCGACTGGTCAATCCACTTCCCCCGATAGAAGAGGAGTGTATCCCGGTACCAGAGACGTTTTCTAGGGACCCCGTCCTGTTACCTTTCCATTTTAGACGTCGCTGCGATGTTCATTATTGCAACATTTATTTATGTGTGTGACTTATGCGTGATACCCTGAGTTTGTTCGACGAGTCAATTATTTGGCTTCTATTAATGGGTGTAGTTTTTGTTGTGGTTTATACTCCTTTAAATTAACTGTTTTTCTCTCGCAAAATCCTGGAGTGAGATTTCTTTTCCCTGAGTTGCTACGTCTGCACCTTCTCACGGCGTGGATTAATAAATTTCTCACAACACCACGGCAGCAGACTCACAACCATTATCTTTCGGACTCATACACTGTTTGCAAAACTTTGCAACGGTGTTACATCCAGCTAATCACCCCCTAACAACAGTTAGCACCCGGCACACCCCATCTACTCCTCGTGATCACCACCACTGCAGAGAGCCAACACCCGAGCAACAGCGTCGCGACGCTCGTCGAGGATCATCGCGCACAGGAGCACGGAGAGCCCCAGCAGTGTCGCCAGCCCTCCGCATATCAGGATCGCAAACCAGTCCGGCATCGCCTCCGCCATTAGAGCCTAACCCGAGCTTTTGTAAGCAGTAATGGAGGGAGAAGGAGGAGGAGAAGTGAGGCCAGGTGTGAGGAAGAAGAGAGGGGGCACCCCGGCCGTTTTATAGCTCGAGCTCGGTGTACGGTGGGCGAAGTCCACCAACGCCGCTCGTCGCCGATCGCTGGTGTTTGGAGACGAATCCGCGAGCAGTGCCGACAGCGCGCTGGCCCGCGAGGTGAGTGCACGCTGCACCGGCAGCTAGCACGCCGCGCACTACCACGGTACGGCCTAGATGCCCTACGCGCTAGGCGTCGCCGGTGGAGAAAGCGCGCGGGAGAGAGGAAGAAGAGAGAATCAGAGGGAGAAGAAGAGGCTGACAGTGGGCCCTGGGTCCACCTGTCGGCCAGGGAGAGCACTGTGCTCTCGGGTACGACCAGCGTATATTTAAATTTAGAAGTTATTCTAAATTTATATCCAGCGTAGAAATCTCACGTTTTTGTCCCGAACCGTAGACTTTTCCACGTAGCACCAGTTTTCACACTGTGGTTTTTCACCACTTATTGCCCTCTCACTGTAGCCACATTTTTACTGCTTATAGTTTTTCTTAAAACAGCTTTGAACAAATCTCGAGGACGAGATTTTTCTTAAGGGGGGTAGTGTTGTGACACCCCAAAATTTTGGCCTTGTTTTATTACATTAAAAATTTTCCAGGAAATTAAACTTTTATTTTCTGGGCTCCCTTTTGATTTTTGAACCATTTTCTCCCTTGTTATTATGGAGTTTTTCCCCAAAGTGAAAACCTTCCAAATATGCTATTGGACTTGTTTAACCTCTCAAGAAAAACTTTTCTTTTTATCAGTATAACTAATTAACTAATTAAATTTGCTTGATCTTTATTTACTTGAAAAATGGTTTTCCAAGGTTATATGGCCATAATTGAACTACAACCATTTGATAAATTCACTTAAAATTCCAACCAAAATTTGGAGATGTCATGTGATGTTTTTAAATCACTTTTATACAAAAATATCTTTTATTCATGTAATATTTTGAGCTCTACACTCAATTTTTCTTCTCTGGTCCAGAGTGCAATTTGCACTACAACCCATTTAAATATTTCTTTCTAGCCTCCACCAAAATTATGGGATATTGGTAGTATCATATGATTCAACTTTATGCAAAAACTGATGTTATTTGAAAAATTTGAGTGAATCAACCTCATTTTCATTCTGGTCCAGCCTTGTGATTTCTACTACAACCCTATTTAATTTTGCTCCAATGATCTTGTGCTTTCTCCTACTTGTAGACAGCCCTACCAAACCCCTAAATCCAGGAGCATGCACCCATTGGATTATTTTTGGTTCATGAAGTAATGCATTTTTCTTTCTGTCCAGAATTGAAGTTTTGCAAAACTTGCACTAGCAAGTTTCTCCTTTTGTCCAAATAACCTCACCACTCTCTCTTGCATCTAAGGAGACCCTGATCTGGAGGATTTGGCCACCCCAAGAAGAGCCTAGGTGCCTGTGGCATTTTGTCAAACACCTGGAGAGCATGGCCAGATTTGACATGATCTTGAAATTGCATTGTGAACTTGGTCTCCTGACCTAACCACCTTGTCCCTTGATCGCCCCACTATCCCTAACCTAACCCTGTTTCTCGCCAGCCTCTCCCGCGACCTCTAGCGTGCTTTGGCATTGTGTCGAGCACATCCCGTGCGTGCCCAGAGCGCGAGCAGAGCGTGCGTTTGGCACGTGTTTTGCACGTGCCGCACCCGAGCCGACGCGTCGTGCCCCTGGCCTTGCCACCACTGCAGAGCCGCGCCACGCACGTCCCTCCTCACCGCAACACGCCAAGCCGCCCCTCGCCACGCCCCGGCAGGCCAAGAGCTAGCCGCCACGGCCGCCCGACAGCCCCTGCTCATGTCGGCGCCGCCGAGCCTTCCCCGCTCGCCACCTGCCTCCTGGAGCAGTGCCCGCTCGTCCGCTAGCTCCTGCCGCCATCCCCAGCCCCGCCACGTTGCCCTGCAAGCCACAGAGAGGCGGTTCGCCGGCATCCTCATCCACCGCCGCGGAACCGACCTCGACGAGCTATAAAAGGAGGCCCCCGAGCTTCCCCGAGCACGCAGGCAACCTCAGGCCACCCCAATGGCACTCCCCTAGCTCGCATTCGACCCAGGGAGGCCTCCTTCCTCATCTCCGGCAACTCCTGCCGCCGCCACCGCCCCGGCCAATCCGGCACCTCTAGTACCTCCCCCTCTCCGTTCTCTCCACCAAGAGCTTCCTCATCCTCCCGTGAACCATTCCCCCTACTCAATTTTGATCGGGACACACCGCGGGAGAAAAATCACCTTGCCCGACGGTCTCCATCCGCAGCGAAGCTCGCCGCCGGCAGCTCCGTCCATCCCCGAGACCATATCGACCACCGGAGTGACCGTCTTGATCCCCTGAGCACGCCGATGGCCTCCGTTCCCCGAACGGTGCCGTCATTCGCCGGTGAGCCTCGCTGGAGCCCCGCCCCGCTCGGGCAGAGGAGGGAGAAGACGCGGGCGACTGGTCAAACCTGACCAGTGGGCCAGGCGGGCCCACCGTCAGTGACCCAGCGCCGGTCCACGTGGGTTAAGTGGAAGCGCATTTCCAAAATACGCTTTCGACGTGTACGTGTTTATTCGAAACGTTTTCTTTTCTGTTTTATTTTAAATAACAGATTTTGACCAAATCTTTGACTGGCTATAACTTTTTAATTATAACTCCAAATGAATTAATTCTTTTTCCTACATCTCTCAAATATTGTCTAGTTTATTTTAAGATTTATTTGAAAATTGTCCAAACAACTTTTTTGTACTGTTTTTGAAATATGTATTATTTGCATATTTTTGGAAATAGGATTTTTGGGAGAGAAGGAAGCTTTCAAAAATTTTGGAGAGCACCCCCACCTCTCCACACCATTAAAGGCAAGCATTCTGAACCCCGGAATAATATTTTTGGTGTGCTAGTTGACACGTCTATAACACCTCCTTATATCGGAGAACTTGTTATTTCATGTGATATGATCATTTGCATGAAGGCATATTAATGATTTCCTTGCTGTTGGAAATGAATATACTTGTGATGGTAATCACCCTCATGTGCCTTGCATGCATGCCGGAAAGAAATCCGGGAAAGCCTCTACCTTGGGTAGGAGTGAGCTTGTCGCCGGTCCCCGTCGGGACGGTTATGTCCGGTATGGCATGGTAAGGTATATTGAGTGGTGATTTTGTTGGTTGAAATATATTTTGTTATGCATGTCATGTAGGGAACTCATAAACCTCCTGAGTCGACCGTAGACTGAGTCTTGTTCCAGTAACCCCCATACTTGCCTCGTACTACCACTCGTCCCTGCCGCAGGTAGGGTACGGTTCAGTAAGTCGCCAACCCCTTTCCAGCACACACCGTACAGAGAGGCCATGGTGGAAGATACCGGTTGTAGCCGGTAGGCAGGCCACCTGGTCCGGGGGCATGGGTGTTTCCGGTTGGGACCGAGAGGGGAGGCCACCCCTTAGAGCGTGCGATATAAATTTGATCCCGTGCTACGCGAGGTTGTAGCCTCCCCACTTAGAGTTTTGCTTAACAAGTGTCGTGGGTGATTCCAGACACCGATGAGTTAAGCTGGTGTGTGCAAGTTAGGCGTGTTTTCAACTAAAAGGCCGTAGACGGAATTAGTCCCGATGGACTAAAGGAATCCGTTACTCGTGGGTAAAGAGTACACCCTCTGCAGAGATTAAAACCTATTCGAATAGCCGTGTCCATGGTTAAGGATTACAGTCTGGAATGGGTCAAGTATTGGTCTTAGTGTCGGTCTTCGGAGGAGATATTATTAAACCAAACTTGGATACCGACTGGTTACTTGTAAGGACTATGATTATTATTTTGTGATGGACTAACCCGTTGCATTATTTGTATTATTGAGTATCCCTGGGACGTTTCTACCTCCTGGATATTCATTGTGATTATTTATCTTATAAGCCCTTTATGTGGTGTCGCTCAGACGCCCGACTGTGGCATTTCTTTTAAAGCCCTTTATGTGGGTGTCGCTCAGACGCCCGACTGTGGCATTTCTTTTAAAGCCCTTTATGTGGTGTCGCTCAGACGCCCGACTGTGGCATTTCTTTTAAAGCCCTTTATGTGGTGTCGCTCAGACGCCCGACTGTGGCATTTCTTTTAAAGCCCTTTATGTGGTGTCGCTCAGACGCCCGACTGTGGCATTTCTTTTAAAGCCCTTTATGTGGTGTCGCTCAGACGCCCGACTGTCGGCATTTTATTCCCACTCTATTACGCTTATTCATGTTGCATGAAAATAACCTGCTTGCATGCATAAAAGATGTTTTATTTATGACTGACGATGTGATCATGGAATTTTTCAGTGCATGTTTATCAATTATATTATACCTGTGTTCTTAATGTTTGCGAGTACATTCAAAGTACTCACTGGCTTGTCCCTGGCTATTGTCTTGGCCAGATTTCTGCTTGGAGAGGAGCGTGGCGATGACAGCCTCGAGACCTAAGTAACGGTGATAGCAGCCTCGCGAAGATAGGAGTTAACCTGGTCAGCTGTTCCTGTGGGAAATGGAGTCCCATAGACACTGATGTCTCACAAACCGCTTCCGCCATCAACCACTAGAAACCCAATTGTTGTACTCACAGGCCAGAATGGTCTTGTACCACATATTTTGTATTTTTCTTGGAATTTTTGTATCAAGTTGGAGCCTCATCGGCTAACAGTAATCCTGGGGCTGATGAGCACGACGGTCTTTTTCTGGAAATTTATACCCGGAAAACCCAGTCGTGACATTGCGTCATCTGCGTGACGAAGGAGGCCAGCATGCCCGCCGAAGCGTTGGCGAAGATGGTGCACAGCCGCTGGGCCGTGATGGAGCTCCTTCTAACGTGGTTAAAAATCAAAGCGCGCCACGTGATACGTCCATTTTGCATCATGCTTTTATATCGATACTTATTGCATTATGGGCTGTTATTTCACTTTATGTCACAATACTTATGGCTATTCTCTCTTATTTTACAAGGTTTACATGAAGAGGGAGAATGCCGGCAGCTGGAATTCTGGGCTGGAAAAGGAGCAAATATTAGAGACCTATTCTGCGCAAGTCTAAAAGTCATGAAACTCCACGGAACATCTTAAAATAAATAAAGAAAAATCCTCGCCGAAGATGAAGGCTAGGAGCCCACACCCTGCTCACTAGGGTGGGGGCGCGCCCCCCTCCTAGGGCGCGCCCCCCTACCTCGTGGGCCCCCTGGTGGGTCTCCGATGTCCATCTTCTCCTATATGAAGTCTTTCGATGAGAAAAAAATAAAAAGCAACCTTTCAGGACGAAACTCCGCCGCCACGAGGCGGAACCAATCTAGAGCTCTGGCAGAGCTGTTCTGCCGGGGATACTTCCCTCCGGGAGGGGGAAATCATCACCATCGTCATCACCAACGCTCCTCTCATCAGGAGAGGGCAATCTCCATCAACATCTTCACCAGCACCATCTCATCTCCAAACCCTACTTCATCTCTTGTATCCAATTCTTGTCTCAAAGCCCGGGATTGGTGCTAGTAGGTTGCTAGTAGTGTTGATTACTCCTTGTAGTTGATGCTAGTTGGTTTATTTGGTGGAAGATCATATGTTCAGATCCTATATGCATATTATTACCCCTCTGATTATGAACATGAATATGCTTTGTGAGTAATTACGTTTGTTCCTGAGGACAAGGGAGAAGTCTTGCTATTAGTAGTCATGTGAATTTGGTATTCATTTGATATTTTGATAAGATGTATGTTGTCTAGCCTCTAGTGGTGTTATGTGAACGTCGACTACATAACACTTCACCATTATTTGGGCCTAGAGGAAGGCATTGGGAAGTAATAAGTACATGATGGGTTGCTAGAGTGACAGAAGCTTAAACCCTAGTTTATGCGTTGCTTCGTAAGGGGCTGATTTGGATCCATATGTTTCATGCTATGGTTAGGTTTACCTTAATACTTTTGTTGTAGTTGCGGATGCTTGCAATAGAGGTTAATCTTAAGTGGGATGCTTGTTCAAGTAAGAACAGCACCCAAGCACCGGTCCACCCACATATCAAATTATCAAAGTACCGAACGTGAATCATATGAACGTGATGAAAACTAGCTTGACGATATTCCCATGTGTCCTCGGGAGCACTTTTCCTATTATAAGAGTTTGTTCCGTCTTGTCCTTTGCTACAAAAAGGATTGGGCCACCTTGCTGCACTTTATTTACTTTTTCTACTTGTTGCTCGTTACAATTTATCTTGTCACAAATCTATCTGTTACCACTTATTTCAGTACTTGCAGAGAATACCTTGCTGAAAACCGCTTATCATTTCCTTCTGCTCCTCGTTGGGTTCGACACTCTTACTTATCAAAAGGACTACGATAGATCCCCTATACTTGTGGGTCATCAAGACTCTTTTCTGGCACCGTTGCCGGGGAGTGTAGCGCCTTTGGTAGGTGGAATTTGGTAAGGAAAAATTTATATAGTGTGCTGAAATTTACTGTCACTTGTTACTATGGAAAGTAATTCTCTGAGGGGTTTGTTCGAGGTATCTTCACCCCGTCTAGTACAGCAAAGAGTTGCTCCTCAACCTACTGAACCTACTAAAAATGAAACTCCTTTTGAATTCCCTTCGGGTATGATGGAAAAACTGCTAGCTAACCTTTTTACAGGAGATGGAACAAAGCATCCTGATGAGCACTTAATATATGTGGATGAAGTTTGTGGATTATTTAAGCTTGCAGGTATACCCGATGATGTTGCTAAGAAGAAGGTCTTCCGTTTATCTTTGAAGGGAGACGCATTGATATGGTATAGGCTATGTGATGATATGAGATCATGGAACTATAAAAGATTGAAGTTGGAATTTCATCAAAAGTATTACCCTATGCATCTTGTTCATTGTGATCGCAATTATATATATAATTTCTGGCCTCGCGAAGGAGAAAGAATCGCTCAAGCTTGGGGGAGGCTTAAATCAATGTTATATTCATGCCCCAATCATGAGCTCTCGAGAGAAATAATTATGCAAAGTTTTTATGCTTGACTTTCTGAAAACAACCGCACCATGCTCGATACTTCTTGTGCTGGCTCTTTAATGATGAAGACTATTGAATTTAAATGGAATTTATTGGATAGAATTAAATGCAACTCTAAAGATTGGGACCTCGACGAAGGTAAGGAGTCAGGTATGACACCTAAGTTTGATTGTGTTAAATCTTTTATGGACACCGATATTTTCCGTAAGTTTAGCACTAAATATGGACTTGACTCTGAGATAGTAGCTTCTTTCTGTGAATCTTTTGCTACTTATGTTGATCTCCCTAAGGAGAAGTGGTTTAAATATCATCCTCCCATAGAAGTAAAATTAGCTGCACCTATTAAAGTTTAAGAAAGGACTATCACTTATAATGATCCTATTCTTCCTACTTCTTATGTTGAGAAACCACCTTTCCCTGTTAGAGTAAAGGATCATGCTAAAGCTTCAACTGTTGTTCATAAAAGCAATATTAGAACTTATACACCTCCTGAGCAAGTTAAAGTAGAACCTAATATTGCTATTGTTAAAGACTCTTGTCTGATAATATTGATGGGAACGTTATTCAGTTCAATGGTGAAACTGCTAGAATTGCTAAGCCTTGTGATAAAGATAAACATAGACCTGTGGTTGGCGTGCCTGTTATTTCTGTTAAAATAGGAGATCATTGTTATCATGGCTTATGTGATATGGGTGCTAGTACTAGTATTATACCTTATGACTTGTATAAAGAAATCAAGCATTAAATTGCACCTGCTGAGTTAGAATATATTGATGTCACAATTAAACTTGCCAATAGAGATACTATTTCAGCGATGGGAATTGTTAGAGATGTTGAAGTCTTGTGTGGGAAAACTAAATATCCTACTGATTTTCTTGTTCTTACTTCTCCGCAAGATAGCTTTTGTCCCATTATATTTGGTAGACCCTTCTTGAACACTGTTAATGCTCGGATAGATTGCGAAAAGAATGTTGTTACTATTGGCTTGGATGATATGGTTCATGAGTTTAATTGCTCTCAATTTAGTAAACAACACCGTGAGGAAGAATTACCTAGTAAGGATGAAATTATTGGTCTTGCTTCTATTGCCGTACCTCCTAGTGGTCCTTTAGAACACTATTTGCTAGACCATGAAAATGATATGTTCATGAATGAAAGAAGGGAAATAGATGAAGTATTCTTTAAACAGGAACCTATTCTGCAACACAATTTGCCTGTTGAAATTTTAGGGGATCCTCCTCCACCCAAGGGTGATCCCGTGTTTGAGCTTAAACTGTTGCCTGATAATCTTAAATATGCTTATCTTGATGAAAATGAGATATATCTTGTTATTATTAGTGCTAACCTTTTAGAGCATGAAAAAGAAAGATTGTTGAAAACTCTAAAGAAGCACCGTGCTGCTATTGGATATACTCTTGATGATCTTAAGGGCATTAGTCCCACTCTATGTCAACATAAAATAAATTTGGAGGCGGACGCCAAACTAGTTCGTGATCCTCAACGACGTCTGAATCCTAAAATGAAAGAAGTGGTAAGAAAAGAAATACTCAAGCTTCTGGAGGCAGGTATAATCTATCCCGTTGCTGATAGTCAGTGGGTAAGTCCTGTCCATTGTGTCCCTAAGAAGGGAGGTATTACTGTTGTTCCTAATGATAGAGATGAATTGATTCCACAAAGAATTATCACAGGTTATAGGATGGTAATTGATTTCCGCAAATTAAATAAGGCTACTAAGAAAGATCATTACCTCTTACCTTTTATTGATCAAATGCTAGAAAGATTATGCAAACATACACATTACTGCTTTCGAGATGGTTATTCTAGTTTCTCTCAAATACGTGTGTCGGCTAGAGATCAATCAAAGACTACTTTTACATGCCCTTTTGGTACTTTTGCTTATAGATGTATGCCTTTTGGTTTATGTAATGCACCTGCTACCTTTCAAAGATGCATGATGGCTATATTCTCTGACTTTTGTGAAAAGATTTGTGAGGTTTTCATGGATGACTTTTCTGTCTATGGTTCCTCTTTTGATGATTGCTTGAGCAATCTTGATCAAGTTTTGCAGAGATGTGAAGAAACTAATCTTGTCTTGAATTGGGAAAAGTGCCACTTTATGGTTAATGAAGGTATTGTCTTGGGGCACAAAGTTTCTGAAAGAGGTATTGAAGTTGATAAAGCCAAGGTTGATGCTATTGAAAAGATGCCATGTCCCAAGGACATCAAAGGTATAAGAAGTTTCCTTGGTCACGCTGGATTTTATAGGAGGTTCATTAAGGACTTCTCAAAAATTTCTCGGCCTCTGACTAATTTATTACAAAAAGATATACCATTTGTCTTTGATGATGATTGTGTAGAAGCATTTGAAATACTTAAGAAAGCATTAGTCTCTGCACCTGTTGTTCAGCCACCTGATTGGAACCTACCCTTTGAAATTATGTGTGATGCTAGTGATTATGCTGTAGGTGATGTCCTAGGGCAAAGAGTTGATAAGAAATTAAATGTTATTCACTGTGCTAGTAAGACTCTAGACAATGCTCAAAGAAATTATGCTACTACTGAAAAAGAACTCTTAGCAGTTGTATTCGCTTGTGATAAGTTCAGACCTTATATTGTTGATTCTAAAGTAACTATTCACACTGATCATGCTGCTATTAAATATCTTATGGTAAAGAAAGATGCTAAACCTAGACTCATCAGATGGGTTCTCCTGCTACAAGAATTTGATTTGCATATTATTGATAGAAAGGGAGCTGACAACCCCATTGCAGACAACTTGTCTAGGTTAGAGAATGTTCTTGATGACCCACTACCTATTAATGATAGCTTTCCTGATGAACAATTAAATGTTATAAGTACTTCTCGTAGTACTCCATGGTATGCTAATTATATTGTTGCTAAGTTTATACCACCTAGCTTCACATACCAGCAAAAGAAAAAAAATTCTATGATTTAAGACATTACTTTTGGGATGACCCACATCTTTATAAAGAAGGAGTAGATGGTGTTATTAGATGTTGTGTACTTGAGCATGAACAGGAACAGATCCTACGCAAGTGTCACTCCGAGGCTTATGGAGGACACCACGCTGGAGATAGAACCGCACATAAGGTATTGCAATCTGGTTTTTATTGGCCTACTCTCTTCAAGGATGCCCGTAAGTTTGTCTTGTCTTGTGATGAATGTCAAAGAATTGGTAATATTAGTAGACGTCAAGAAATGCCTATGAATTATTCACTTGTTATTGAATCATTTGATGTTTGGGGCTTTGATTATATGGGACCTTTTCCTGCCTCTAATGGATATACTCATATTTTAGTTGATGTTGATTACGTTACGAAGTGGGTAGAAGCTATTCCAACTAGTAGTGCTGATCATAACACTTGTATTAAAATGCTTAAGGAAGTTATTTTCCCGAGGTTTGGAGTCCCTAGATATTTAATGACTGATGGTGGTTCACACTTTATTCATGGTGCTTTCCGTAAAATGCTTGCTAAATATGATGTTAATCATAGAATTGCATCTCCTTATCACCCTCAGTCTAGTGGTCAAGTAGAGTTGAGCAATAGAGAGCTCAAATTAATTTTGCAAAAGACAGTTAATACGTCTAGAAAGAATTGGTCCAAGAAACTTGATGATGCATTATGGGCCTATAGCACTCCATATAAAAATCCTATGGGTATGTCTCCGTATAAAATGGTTTATGGAAAAGCATGTCACTTACCTCTCGAACTAGAACATAAGGCATATTGGGCTATTAAAGAACTCAACTGTGATTTTAAACTTGCCGGTGACAAGAGGTTATTTGATATTAGCTCACTTGATGAATGGAGAACCCAAGCTTATGAAAATGCCAAGTTGTTTAAAGAAAAAGTTAAAAGATGGCATGACAAAAGGATACAAAAGCGCGAGTTTAATGTAGGTGATTATGTATTGCTATACAACTCTCGTTTAAGATTTTTTGCAGGCAAACTTCTCTCTAAATGGGAAGGCCCCTATGTTATCGAAGAGGTCTATCGTTCCGGTGCCATAAAGATCAACAACTTCGAAGGCACATATCTGAAGGTGGTAAACGGTCAAAGAATCAAACATTATATCTCAGGTAATCCCATAAATGTTGAAACTAATATTATTGAACCGTAACCCCGGAGGAATACATAAGGGACACTTTCCGGAACATTTCAGACTCCGAAAAGGAATAGGTATGTGATGTCTACTACACAACCTTCTTCTTGTAGACGTTGTTGGGCCTCCAAGTGCAGAGGTTTGTAGGACAGTAGCAAATTTCCCTCAAGTGGATGACCTAAGGTTTATCAATCCGTAGGAGGCGTAGGATGAAGATGGTCTGTCTCAAGCAACCCTGCAACCAAATAACAAAGAGTCTCTTGTGTCCCCAACACACGCAATACAATGGTAAATTGTATAGGTGCACTAGTTAGGCGAAGAGATGGTGATACAAGTGCAATATGGATAGTAGATAAAGGTATTTGTAATCTGAAATAATAAAAACAGCAAGGTAGCAAGTGATAAAAGTGAGCGTAAACGGTATTGCAATGCGTTGAAACAAGTCGTAGGGTTCATACTTTCACTAGTGCAAGTCCACTCAACAATACTAACATAATTGGATCACATAACTATCCCTCAACATGCAACAAAGAGTCACTCCAAAGTCACTAATAGTGGAGAACGAATGAAGAGATTATGGTAGGGTACGAAACCACCTCAAAGTTATTCTTTCCAAACAATCCGTTGGGCTATTCCTATAAGTGTCACAAACAGCCCTAGAGTTCATACTAGAATAACACCTTAATATACAAATCAACCAAAACCCTAATGTCACCTAGATACTCCAATGTCACCTCAAGTATCCGTGGGTATGATTATACGATATGCATCACACAATCTCAGATTCATCTATTCAACCAACAAAAAGGACCTCAAAGAGTGCCCCAAAGATCTACCGGAGAATCACGACGAAAATGTGTGCCAATCCCTATGCATAGGTTCATGAACCCGCAAGTTGGTCACCTTAACATACATCCAGTGGCACGCGGTATCCCATTGTCACCACAGATATCCACGGCAAGACATACATCAAGTGTTCTCAAATCTTTAAGGACTCAATCCGATAAGATAACTTCAAAGGGGAAACTCAATTCATTACAAGAGAGAAGAGGGGGGGAGAAACATAGGATCCAACTATAATAGCAAAGCTCGCGATACATCAAGATCATATCATCTCAAGAACACAAGAGAGAGAGAGAGAGAGAGATCAAACACATAGCTACTGGTACATACCCTCAGCCCCGAGGGAGAACTACTCCCTCCTCGTCATGGAGAGCACCGGGATGATGAAGATGGCCACCGAAGAAGGATTGCCCCCTCCGGCAGGGTTCCGGAATGGGTCTAGATTGGTTTTTGGTGGCTACGGAGGCTTCTGGCGGCGGAACTCCCGATCTATTGTGCGTTCTGGAAGTTTTAGGTCACGTAGGTATATATGGGTGCAGGAGGTACGTCAGGGGAGCCACGAGGGCCCCACAAGATAGGGGGTGCGCCCTAGGGGGGGCGCACCCCCCACCCTCGTGAGCACCTCGTTCCTTTCTTGACGTGGGGTCCAAGTCCATCAGGTGTGTTTCCTTCCAAAAATAACTTCTCCAGTTGATTTCGTTCCATTTCGACTCCGTCTGATATTCCTTTTCTTCAAAACACTAAAATAGGCATAAAACAGCAAATCTGGGCTGGGCCTCCGGTTAATAGGTTAGTCCCAAAAGTAATATAAAAGTGGATAATAAAGCCCAATATTGCCTAAAACAGTGGATAATATAGCATGGAGCAATCAAAAATTATAGATACGTTGGAGACGTATCAAGCATCCCCAAGCTTAATTCCTCGAGTAGGTAAATGATAAAAATATAAGTTTTGATGTGGAATGCTAGTTGGCATAATTTCAATGTAATTCTTCTTACTTGTGATATGAATATTCAGATCAGAAAGATTCAAGACAAAAGTTCATATTGACATAAAAAATAATAATACTTCAAGCATACTAACTAAGCAATCATGTCTTCTCAAAATAACATGGCCAAAGAAAGGTATCCCTACAAAATCATATAGTCTGGCTATGCTCCATCTTCACCACACAAAGTATTTAAATCATGCACAACCCCGACGACAAGCCAAGCAATTGTTTCATACTCTAACTTTTTCAAAACTATCTTCATGCAATACATGAGCATGAGCCATGGATATAGCACTATAGGTGGAATAGAATGGTGGTTGTGGAGAAGACAAAAAGGAGAAGATGGTCTCACATCAACTAGGTGTATCAACGGGCTATGGAGATGCCCATCAATAGATATCAATGTGAGTGAGTAGGGATTGCCATGCAACGGATGCACTAGAGCTATAAATGTATGAAAGCTCAACAAAAGAAACTAGTGGGTGTGCATCCAACTTGCTTGCTCACGAAGACCTAGGGCACTTGAGGAGGCCCATCATTGGAATATACAAGCCAAGTTCTATAATGTAAAATTCCCACTAGTATATGAAAGTGACAACATATGAGACTCTCTATATGAAGAACATGGTGCTACTTTGAAGCACAAGTGTGGAAAAAAGGATAGTAGCATTGCCCCTTTTTATTTATTTTCTTTTTTTTATTTGGCCTTTTTTTGCCTTTCTTCTTTTTTTATGGCCTTTCTTTTTTTATTTATTTGGCCTTTCTCCTTATTTTTGGGACAATGCTCTATTGAATGATGATCATCACACTTCTATTTATTTACAACTCGACGATACAACTCGATACTAGAACTGTCGGTGTTCTAGGAACGGGGGTCCCCAGACTTGCCTGCCTGCGGCCTGCGGCGTGGCTCAAAGGGGGGCCCAGCACGGCCCATCTTCATCAACACCGACCCAAGACCCTCGCGAGGGGCCAAGCCTCGCGGGGCGGACGGCACGGAGCTTCCTCAGGCACGGCCTCATCAGGCTGGCTCGCGAGGAGGCGGAGAGATCAAGGCGGGGTACCTCATGAGGTGCCCGTGACGCAAGCCACGACGACCAAAGGCGCCAGGCAGGCGCCAGCCGCGCAGTGTCCTCCTTTCCTGTTTGGTGCAATGGGAGCAAGCGCGGGCGGGAGCATCAAGCAAAGGCACCCGTTTCGGTGCAACGAGACCAAGACCAGTCCAACGGCAGGGAGGAAGTCATTGTGGAGCCCAAGCCAGCGTCACCACCAGAGCCTTTGACAGGCGAGGACCAACTTTAGTCAGGATAAGTGTACTAGATGTTCCCCTTCAAAATGGCCAATTGTTGGCGCCCTTCCCGCTCAATATTTGGGAAGAGGCCCAGGGCCTTTGCCTATAAATAGGACTAGCCACCCACAGGGTAGAGGGGATCGAAATCAGAGAGGATCGAGAATCGGCCAACCCAGAAACAAGCTGGGATCGAAATCAGAGAGAGAAGGGTGACTGAACTCCTCCTAGTAGTTCATCCCCCCAGCCAAGAACAGACCCTCGCGAGGTTGTTCTTCCTTGTATTGCTCATCATCATCAGCCCAAGAGGCAATCCACCACACCACACACTGGAGTAGGGTATTACACCACAACGGTGGCCCGAACCAGTATAAACCCTGTGTCTCTTGTGCTGTTCTTTCCATAGCTTAGATCTTAGCGAGGCGGAGGGGTGCAGGTAGGTAGAAGGCGAAATCTCCGCGCGCACCCCAGTGTTCGAACCTCAAGGGTCTGCCGGAACCCGAAATCCGACATTTGGCGCGCCAGGTAGGGGTGCGCCAGAATTCGTCTTCCACCACCCCGTTCTCCTCCGACCATCGCGTCCATGTCTGACGCTCGTCGGGCCCGCGCCGAGCGCCGGGCCGCTCTCGCTTCCCGCGTCGCCCAGACGGCTCCTGTCGGCGGGCATCCTCGCCGTTCCTCGTCACTTGCCATCAACGCCGCCACTGGCCCGGCGGGGGACGAGCAGCAAGCGTCGTCTCAGCATCCGTCCGTGCGGCAAGACAGCCGCACCGCCACTCCCTCGCTCACCCCAGTTGGTTCTTCGTCCCGCGTGCTCCGCGCACCCATGGAGGCTCGAGCTGCGCTCATCGCGGCAAACATGCTCCTGCGCTACCGTCCCGTCGATGACGTCTACGAAGAATGGCTCGACCGCGTCGCCGAGCTCGTCCGCGCCGCAGGGGGCTCTCCTGCGCCATCCGTTCCGCTACACTGCACCCCGCCCCGCGCGGGCGACGAAGCTCCGGCGGCGCCCTGGCCGCCTCCTCCTCAAGAAGGCGCCATGGCTCCAAGGCGCGTGGCCCCTGGGCGGAACCCGCTCCGTCAGGTGCCAGCACGGCAAGAGCAGAGCTGCCAAGAAGTCCCTCGCCCGCAAGAAGCTGCCCGGGCGCTCCCTGCTCCAGCACGTCGCGACCATGCTCCTGCTCCCGCGCATCAAGACCCCGCGCTGCTCCCAGCTGCAGCGCATGGGGACATGCAAGACCAAGCTCTCCGTCACCCAAGGCCTCCCGTGGCCACAGCAGGCTATCGTGCCTTCACCATCGAGCTACGCAGCGTCGCATGGCCCGACAAGTTCAAGCCAGACCTGCCTCCTCGTTACGACGGCACGGCCGACCCTACGGAGTTCCTCCAGCTCTATGAGCTGGGCATCGAAGCTGCCAACGGAGACGAGAAGGTCATGGCAAACTGGTTTCCCATGGCGCTCAAGGACGGGGCCCGCACCTGGCTCCTGAACCTGGCTCCAGGCACGATCTCCTCCTGGGACGAGATGTGCACCTGCTTCATCGCCAACTTCCAAGGTACTCGCGACCGGCCACCCGCCATGAGCGACATGCGCCGCATCAAGCAACAACCCGGAGAGACCCTGCAGAAGTACATCCAGCGCTTCAACAACGCACGCCTCAAGATTTCCAAGGTGACCGAGGAGGCCATCATCTCAGCCTTCTCCGATGGCATGCGCGATGTCAAGATGAAGGAGGAGCTGGCGATGCATGAAGACATGTGCACTTCCTTGGAGCTGTTCAACTTGGCAACCAAGTGCGCCAGGGCTGAGGAAGGGCGTCTCTCCCTCCTCGAGCTGCCTGCCGCAGACCCAGAAGAGAAGAAGCCCAAGGCCAAGGATGTGAAGCGCAAGGGGGCTGCCGTGCTCGCGGCAGAACCAGACACCAAGCGGGGCAGAGATCAGCCCGAACCTTCCAAGGGCAGTCGGTACTGTGTGTACCACGACCTCCACACCCACAACACCAACGAATGTCAAGAGCTCTGAGCCGTGCGAGAAGGAAGGATCGGCCGTCGCCCCGACCGCGGTGACCGGGGCTACGGTCGAGGAGGAGGAAGGAACGCAGGACACTGGGAAGACCGCAGCCCGTGCCAAGGGTGGCGCGATCAACCTCGCGAGGATTGCTGGCAAGACCAGCCTCGCGAGGGAGACTGGAGGGATCAGCCTTGCAAGGATCGCCCGCAAGGCAACGCAGGCCTCCCTCCGCTGCCGCCGCAGCCAAGGAGAACCAAGGACCGCCATCAGGACGAGGGGGCTGGGGGCTTCCACGAGCCGCGCGCGGTTGGCTGCATCCTGGGCGGGGCTCAAGCCCCAGCCTCTCAACGCATCTTCAGGCAGTTCGCCCGCGAAGTGAATGCATTCCTCCCCAAGCTCGAAGCCACGCGCCCTCTCAGGTGGTCGGCGTGCACCATCACGTTCAGCTCAACAGATCAGCTCACGTGTGCAGCTACAGCCGGAGTCCTCCCGATGCTTTGTTCCCCAATCATCAGCAACATGGTGGTCACCAGGACCCTCATCGATGGCGGGGCAGGGCTCAACGTCCTGTCCGTGGAAACATTCAACAATCTCCAAGTGCCCTACAACCATCTTCAGCCAACCAAGCCTTTCTCCGGAGTGACCGACGGCTCCACGGTCTCGATTGGGCGGATCCACCTCCCTGTCACCTTCAGGGCACGCAACAACTACCGCACCGAGCTCATCGACTTCGACGTCGCTCACATTCGCATGTCGTACAATGCCATCCTTGGGTACCCACCGCTGGCCAAGTTCATGGACGTAAGTCACCACGGCTACAACGTCCTCAAGATGCCAGAAAGTGGCGGAGTCATCACGGTGCCCTGTGAAGAGAAGGACGCGGTGTGTTCCCTGGAACGAGCCTTTCAGGCCGCATCACTGGAAGACCCGGATCGCGGAAGCAGGAGGCTTCCCGAGACCGCCCCTAAGAAGAAGAAGACATCGTCCGGCCCGGCCCCTCAGGCCCGCGCCTGCCCAGGTAGAACCTCCTTCCATCGCATAGGAAAGCACGCCCGGCGCCCTCCTCAGGCAGGGCTCGGGGGCTCTCCCCTGGAGGGCCACCAACCTGGCTAAGGTCATGAGGGAGGCGCTTGGGCACCATATGGAGGCGTGTTTCGAAGCACGCTTCCCTCAAAAAGGAGTAAGGCAAGGAGAGCCAGACCCTCAGGAGTTCGTCAGCGAGGCCATTCAGGAGCTACAGGAGTCAAGAGTCATGAGAGGCGGCCGCCGCCTACCAGCTGTGGTTCCCCATCCTGGCGAGGATGGTGGGCTGCGCGTCTGCATCGATATACCAGGGCTCAATCGAGTTGCCTCTTTGGAGCGCCTCTGGCCCTCGCGAGTGGGGCGCTGTGAAGGTCCACCCCACAGCTACGTTCGCATGCCTTACGGCTTGCCGAACGCGGCTGCCACGTACCAGCGCCTCATGAGGGGCATCATGGAGGCTCAAGAGGCCAGGCGTTCCGCAGCCCTGGCGAAGATGGAGATGGTCCGCGAGGAGCCACTAGCGCCTCCGGAGCCTCCCGAGACCCCTGGGCCTGGGGGCTCGTGAGGATCAGCTTCTGCAGCCCATCGAGTCTGCTACACCAACACTCCTTCGTCCTCAACATCATCAGGTGACATCTTTCAAGTTTCATTTCCAGCTGGGAGCGCCCCCCAGGGCTGCATTATTCCCAGGCCGCGTGGGTCCGTCCCTGCGGCATGTATCCCTTTTATTTCATGTTGTTAGCGTACCTTGTTGGGGGCGCCCCACGGGCTGCATCATCCCCAAGTCACTCGGGCCAGACCCAGTGATGTCCGCCGTCCCTGCATCTATTTGAATGAATCCACTCCTTCACAGCTAATGTGTTTGACCTAGTTGCCCGCTCAACTGACGCCAACTGACGGAGCTGCTCCCAAACGGCATGACGCTTGCGCATGGGTCCGTCCCTGCAACGCCGACAAACCTGAGTGGCTGAGCTCTGGCCGCGGCAGCCCCGCATGGTGCCACCTCGTCAAGCCTTCAATGCCTCAAAGCCCCTCGGAAGCAACCAACGGCTGACTGTCAATTGTCATGGCAACCCCTCGTTCTTTCTGTGATAGGTCTACAGGATCTCCTAAAGGAGCTGCGTCAGGCGAGGCCCTTGCGGTGTCTCCTTCACTCTCATCCGCGCAAACCGCTTGCACGTTAAAGGGGGGGTGCCTGAGCATCGCGACTCAGGGCTCCTGCTGGCTCTCCAGCCCTCACCCTCTGGCCTTGTCCACGGCATCGCGACCTGGCATACCAGCGACGGCTGAGACTCGCTCGAGGGCCGGGACCCGAGGACGTAGAGCAGAAAGGGGAGCAAAGGCGAGAGGGGAGGGACACGCGAGGACCTCACCGAGCAACCTCACGCCACTGATGCACGGACCCGGCGACACACCAGAGAGCGGCCCCTGATTCTCGAGATAAGTCACCACCCGGAAGCACCAACTACCGTGGCACCATCCCCGCACCTAATGCAATCCCGTGTTAGCGACGCCGCTCTCCTTTCTCACCGAACAACGGCTGCTTGAGCGCCAAAGGGGACCTCCTGAGCATCACGACTCAGGGGCTCTTACCGGACCCCGGGTCGCTCACCTCCTGGCCTTGACCACGGCATCGCGACCTGGCATACTAGCGACGGCTGAAGCCACCTTGGGACTGGGACCTGTCGGCGCAGAGCACCAAGCCCTCATGAGGTTTGAAAGGGAGAACTGAGCTAAGACAGAATGAGCAACTCGCACAATTCTACGACAAGGGTTATATTAACGAAACAGGATCACAGGCACCTTACAAGCCCCCACGGGACGCGTCTTTGATTCCTCACAGGGAACAGATCCTAACAGGATGCTAACTACACGCGCCCCTGCAAAAGATGCCATCATCAACAGTGGGCCGTCAAGCACCGGCGCCAACCCCATCCAGATCAGAGTCGGCGACGGCCTGACGAGCCCGCCCTGCTCCAGGAGCGGCGCCGGCTCAGGGGCTCGTAGCTGTCGTCGCTCGTCTCCGGAGTCGCGAAGAGCTCGCCGGAGTCGCTGGAACCTCCGACGCCTCCGCCGCCTGAGGAGCCGCCAAGGGAGCGGTCGGCGGGCCCAGTCCTCACCGTAGCAGGGTCCCGACCGCCTCTCCCGGGGCAGCACTCCAGTCGGCGCCCGTTCGCATCGAAGACCTTGAAGAACATCACCGAAGCACCATCGTACTCCAAGTGGATCGCGAGGGCGCCTCTTGTCCTGCAAACCCGGGCGATTTTGCTCCAGCCTCGAGTCATGAAGACCTCGCCCGGGGCAACGACCGCGACCTCTGCCTCGGTCGCGAGGGTGCTGCAGCCGGCATGCTGCAGCCGAAGCTCCAGGAGTTCTCCCTGCGGGATGATGCAGGCGAAGAAGGGAGGAAGGCAAATCCAAGACTGAGGAGGCATGGTGGCGTGGAGCACGAACTCTCGGGAGGAGCCCTCGGTGTGGACCCCAGGGGGGACGACCCACACCTTCGTGACCCATCGGCACCGACGGCGGCGCCGCCTGTGGAGATCGGCATCGACTCCTTCAGAGCCCTCGATGTGGGCGTACAAGGGAAGCGGGAACCCCGGCGGTGCCCGCTCGCACCGGGGCCTCGACACCACCTGATGGGCCCCCTCGTCCCGGCCGCGGAGGGTGAGCCGTTTCTTCGGTGGGAGTGGGTCTGGTTCCTCTTGGGGAGCCTTTCCCTTCTCTACCGACGAGAACCGGCGGATTGGAGCCATCGCAGCAAGACGGAGCCTTTCCGTACTTATGGCCGGCGAAGGCCAACCACCGACCTCCACGATCGCAAGTAATCATGACCCGCTTTGCATGCAGGGACTTGTCCAACCCGTGCAGTTGCCGAGGCGCCATGGGGAAGTGGAGACGCCCACATCCAATCAATCGCCACGCGGCGCCCAAGGCCGCAGGCTGTTAGGGCCCCCGGCGCTTCGCTCTTGCCCTTTCGCCTCCCTGCACGGCCAAGTCCGGGCGCGCCTTGGGCCCGGGGGCTACTGTCGGTGTTCTAGGAACGGGGGTCCCCAGACTTGCCTGCCTGTGGCCTGCGGCGTGGCCCAAAGGGGGGCCCAGCACGGCCCATCTTCATCAACATAGACCCAAGACCCTCGCGAGGGGCCAAGCCTCACGGGGCGAACGGCACGGAGCTTCCTCAGGCACGGCCTCATCAGGCTGGCTTGCGAGGAGGCGAAGAGATCAAGGCGGGGTACCTCATGAGGTGCCCGTGACGCAAGCCACGACGACCAAAGGCGCCAGGCGGGCGCCAGCCGCGCAGTGTCCTCCTTTCCTGTTTGGTGCAAAGGGAGCAAGCGCGGGCGGGAGCATCAAGCAAAGGCACCCGTTTCGGTGCAACGAGACCAAGACCAGTCCAACGGCAGGGAGGAAGTCATTGTGGAGCCCAAGCCAGCGTCACCACCAGAGCCTTTGGCAGGCGAGGACCAACTTTAGTCAGGATAAGTGTACTAGATGTTCCCCTTCAAAATGGCCAATTGTTGGTGCCCTTCCCACTCAATATTTGGGAAGAGGCCCAGGGCCTTTGCCTATAAATAGGACTAGCCACCCACAGGGTAGAGGGGATCGAAATCAAAGAGGATCGAGAATTGGCCAACCCAGAAACAAGCTAGGATCGAAATCAGAGAGAGAGAAGGGTGACTGAACTCCTCCTAGCAGTTCATCCCCCCAGCCAAGAACAGACCCTCGCGAGGCTGTTCTTCCTTGTATTGCTCATCATCATCAGCCCAAGAGGCAATCCACCACACCACACACTGGAGTAGGGTATTACACCACAACAGTGGCCTGGACCAGTATAAACCCTGTGTCTCTTGTGCCGTTCTTTCCATAGCTTAGATCTTAGCGAGGCAGAGGGGTGCAGGTAGGTAGAAGGCGAAATCTCCGCGCGCACCCCAGTGTTCGAACCTCAAGGGTTTGCCGGAACCCAAAATCCGACAAGAACAAAGTATGACTCTATATGAATGCCTCTGGTGGTGTACCGGGATATGCAATGAATCAAGAGTGACATATATGAAAGAATTATGAACGGTGGCTTTGCCACAAATACGATGTCAACTACATGATCATGCTAAGCAATATGACAATGATGGTGTGTGTCATAATAAACGGAACGGTGGAAAGTTGCATGGCAATATATCTCGGAATGGCTATGGCAATGCCATGATATGTAGGTATGGTGGCTGTTTTGAGGAAGGTATATGGTGGGTGTATGATACCGGCGAAAGGTGTGCGGTATTAGAGGGGCTAGCAATGGTGGAAGGGTGAGAGTGTGTATGATCCATGGACTCAACATTAGTCATAAAGAACTCATATACTTATTGCAAAAATCTACAAGTTATCAAAGCAAAGTATTACGTGCATGATCCTAGGGGGATAGATTGGTAGGAAAAGACCATCGCTCATCCCCGACCGCCACTCATAAGGAAGACAATCAATAAATAAATCATGCTCCGACTTCATCACATAACGGTTCACCATACGTGCATGCTACGGGAATCACAAACTTCAACGCAAGTATTTCTCAAATTCATAACCACTCAACTAGCATGACTCTAATATCACCATCCTCATATCTCAAAACAATCATCAAGTATCAAACTTCTCTTAGTATTCAACACACTCATAAGAGAATTTTATTATTCTTGAATACCTAGCATATTAGGATTTTAAGAAAATTAGCATGCTATTTAAGACTCTCAAAATAATCTAAGTGAAGCATGAGAGTTCATCTATTTCTGGAAAATAAAACTACCACCATGCTCTAAAAGATATAAGTGAAGCAATAGAGCAAACGACAAACTACTCCGAAAGATATAAGTGAAGATCAATGAGTAGTCGAATGATTATGCAACTATGTGAAGAATCTCTAACATTTAATAATTTCAGATCTTGGTATTCTATTCAAACAGAAAGCAAAGCAAAATAAAATGACATCTAATAATAGCAAACATCATGTGAAGAAGCAAAAACTTAGGATCAACCGATACTAACCGATAGTTCTTGAAGAAGAAAGGTGGGATGCCAACCGGGGCATCCCCAAGCTTAGATGCTTGAGACTTCTTGAAATATTATCTTGGGGTGCCTTGGGCATCCCCAAACTTGAGATTTTGTGTCTCCTTAATTCCTCTCATATCACGTTCTCCCTAAATCTCAAAAGCTTCATCCACACAAAACTCAACAAGGACTCGTGAGATAAGTTAGTATAAACCATTGCGAAAACCTTATCATACTCCACTGTAGCAAATCACTAAAATTAGTATTCAACATTGCATACTAAATGCCTCTGCATATTTAATAGTCCTATCCTCCAATAGAATCATTAAAGAAGCAAACATATGCAAACAATGCAAACATAACAGCAATCTTCCTAAACAGAATAGTCCGTAAAGAATGCAGCAACATCCATACTTCCCTAGCTCCACAAATTATGAAAGAAGATTCCCACTGTAGTAAATTTATCAGATCTTAATATGAAAAAGGTTTCAACATTTTATCACATTCTGACTTTTTTAGGGAATTATTGCAACAGCGGTAAACTTTCTGTTTTCAAACAGCAACATGTATACTTGTAACATAGGCATAATAAAGGCTACCAATGCCACTTTTATTGAAATAAAAGATGCAAAACATTGTTATAAATAACAGAAAGAAAATTCTAACAAAATAAATTGATGCTCCAAGCAAAACACATATCATGTGGCGGATAAAAATATAGCTCCAAGTAAAGTTACCGATGAACGAAGACGAAAGAGGGGATGCCTTCCGGGGCATCCCCAAGCATAGGCTCTTGGTTGTCCTTGAATATTACCTTGGGGTTCCTTGGGCATCCCCAAGCTTAGGCTCTTTCCACTCCTTATTCCATAATCCATCAAATCTTTACCCAAAACTTGAAAACTTCACAACACAAAACTTAAAGTAGAAAACTCGTGAGCTCCGTTAGTATAAGAAAATAAATCACCACTTCAAGGTACTGAAATTAACTCATTATTTATTTATATTGGTGTTAAACCTACTGTATTCCAACTTATCTATGGTTTATAAACTATTTTACTAGCCATAGATTCATCAAAATAAGTACACAACACATGAAAAACAGAATCTGTCAAAAACAGAACAGTCTGTAGTAATCTGGATAAAACGTATACTTATATAACTCATAAAATTCTAAAATAAATTGCTGGACCTCAGGAATTTATCTATTAATCATCTGAAAAAAGAATTAACTAAATATCACTCTCCAAATAAAAATGGCAGCAATTCTCGTGAGCGCTAAAGTTTCTGCTTTTTACAGCATGATCAACAAGACTTTCCCCAAGTCTTCCCAAAGGTTCTACTTGGCACAAACACTAATTAAAAGCATAAAACCACATCTAAAAAGATTCTAGATGAATTATTTATTACTAAACAGTAACAAGAAGCAAGGAACAAAAATAAAATTGGGTTGCCTCCCAACAAGCGCTATCGTTTAACGCCCCTAGCTAGGCATGATGATTTCAACGATGCTCACATAAAGGATAAGAATTGTAACATAAAGAGAGCATCATGGAGAATATAGCTAGAACATTTAAGCCTGACCCACTTCCTATGCATAGGGATTTTGTGAGCAAACAACTTGTGGGAACAATAATCAACTAGCATAGGAGGGCAAAACAAGCATAACTTCAAAACTTTAAGCACATAGAGAGGAAACTTGATATTATTGCAACTCCTACTAGCATATGTTCCTCCCTCATAATAATTTTCAGTAGCATCATGAATGAATTCAACAACATAACCAGCACTTAAAGCATTCTTTTCATGATCTACAAGCATAGAAAATTTACTACTCTCCACACAAGCAAAATTCTTCTCATGAATAATAGTGGGAGCAAACTCAACAAAATAACTATCATGTGATGGAAAATTAAGATCAAGATGACAAGGTTCATTGTTATTATTATTCTTTAAAGCATACGTGTCATCACAATAATCATCATAGATAGGAGGCATGCTTTCATCATAATAAATTTGCTCATCAAAGCTTGGGGACAAAAAATATCATCTTCATCAAACATAGCTTCCCCAAGCTTGTGGCTTTGCATATCATTAGCATCATGGATATTCAAGAAATTCATACTAACAACATTGCAATCTTGCTCATCATTCAAATATTTAGTGCCAAACATTTTATAGATTTCTTCTTCTAGCACTTGAGCACAATTATCCTTTCCATCATACTCACGAAAGATATTAAAAAGGTGAAGCGTATGAGACAAACTCAATTCCATTTTTATAGTTTTCTTTTATAAACTAAACTAGTGATAAAACAAGAAACTAAAAGACTCGATTGCAAGATCTAAATATATACCTTCAAGCACTAACCTCCCCGGCAACGGCGCCAGAAAAGAGCTTGATGTCTACTACACAACCTTCTTCTTGTAGACATTGTTGGGCCTCCAAGTGCAGAGGTTTGTAGGACAGTAGCAAATTTCCCTCAAGTGGATGACCTAAGGTTTAGAAATCCGTAGGAGGCATAGGATGAAGATGGTCTCTCTCAAGCAACCCTGCAACCAAATAACAAAGAGTCTCTTGTGTCCCCAACACACCCAATACAATGGTAAATTGTATAGGTGCACTAGTTCGGCGAAGAGATGGTGATACAAGTGCAATATGGATAGTAGATAAAGGTATTTGTAATCTGAAATAATAAAAACAGCAAGGTAGCAAGTGATAAAAGTGAGCGTAAACGGTATTGGAATGCGTTGAAACAAGGCCTAGGGTTCATACTTTCACTAGTGCAAGTCCTCTCAACAATACTAACATAATTGGATCACATAACTATCCCTCAACATGCAACAAAGAGTCACTCCAAAGTCACTAATAGCGGAGAACGAACAAAGAGATTATGGTAGGGTACGAAACCACCTCAAAGTTATTCTTTCCAATCAATTCGTTGGGCTATTCCTATAAGTGTCACAAACAGCCCTAGAGTTCGTACTAGAATAACACCTTAAGATACAAATCAACCAAAACCCTAATGTCACCTAGATACTCCAATGTCACCTCAAGTATCCGTGGGTATGATTGTACGATATGCATCACACAATCTCAGATTCATCTATTCAACCAACACAAAGGACCTCAAATAGTGCCCCAAAGATCTACCGGAGAATCACGACGAAAACGTGTGCCAACCCCTATGCATAGGTTCATGAACCCATAGGTTGGTCACCTTAACATACATCAAGTGGCACGCGGTATCCCATTGTCACCACAGATATCCATGGCAAGACATACATCAAGTGTTCTCAAATCTTTAAAGACTCAATCCGATAAGATAACTTCAAAGGGGAAACTCAATTCATTACAAGAGAGAAGAGGGGGAGGAGAAACATAGGATCCAACTATAATAGCAAAGCTCGCGATACATCAAGATCGTATCATCTCAAGAACACGAGAGACAGAGAGAGAGAGATCAAACACATAGCTACTGGTACATACCCTCAGCCCCGAGGGAGAACTACTCCCTCCTCGTCATGGAGAGCACCGGGATGATGAAGATGGCCACCGGAGAAGGATTGCCCCCTCCGGCAGGGTGCTGGAACGGGTCTAGATTGGTTTTTGGTGGCTACGAAGGCTTCTGGCGGCGGAACTGCCGATCTATTGTGCGTTCTGGAAGTTTTAGGTCACATAGGTATATATGGGTGCAGGAGGTACGTCAGGGGAGCCACGAGGGCCCCACGAGATAAGGGGCGCTCCCTAGGGGGAGCGCGCCCCCACCCTCATGAGCATCTCGTTCCTTCCTTGACGTGGGGTCCAAGTCCATCAGGTGTGTCTCCTTCCAAAAATAACTTCTCCAGTTGATTTCGTTCCGTTTCGACTCCGTCTGATATTCATTTTCTTCAAAACACTGAAATAGGCATAAAACAGCAAATCTGGGCTGGGCCTCCGGTTAATAGGTTAGTCCCAAAAGTAATATAAAAGTGGATAATAAAGCCCAATATTGCCTAAAACAGTAGATAATATAGCATGGAGCAATCAAAAATTATAGATACATTGGAGATGTATCAGTTGTGGTACGGTAATATTTCTCCGTTTTGGAATATTTAGAAAAATAGAAAAATAAGTAGCAGTCTGGGAAGGACACGAGGGCCCCACGAGGGTGGTGGGCGCGTCCTACCCCTCCAGGCGCGCCCCCTACCTCATGAGCACCTCGTGTGCCTTCCGGACTCCGTTTTCTTGCACGATACGTATTTTGGTCGGTAAAAATTCATTATATAACCTCCCGAAGGTTTTGACTCCCGTATCACGAAAATATCCTCTGTTCTTGTTTCAAGCTGTTTTTCTGACAGATCTAGGTTATCATGACGGCCCCAAGTGCTTCCAAGGACAAGTTCTTCGAGAAGGTCATCAACCCTTACCTTGCGGAGGTGCTGCGACACCCTCCAACCATTGAGTTGCATGATGGGTTGCTGCACATCCGCGATGAAGAGGGACCAAAGGGGACCGGGAGCGTGGAGACAAGGCTCGAAGCAGTGGAGCAACAAGTTTTCAAGTGCCAAGGGATGGTGGAACGTGGACTCAACTCCAACCACATGATGATCGCGGAGTTCGCTAGCAACCACAAGTTGGATGCTGACAACATCGGGGAGGCCATCTTCAAGCTTCATGAGAAGATCGAGCACCTCCAAGCCCAAATCTATGACCTGCAAAACCAAAACTGTGAGTATGAATATAGATTCAAAAGGATGAGTTTGGCTGCAGATTTCAGGATCCCGGAGACTCGATCATCCTTCTATGATGGTGAGCCTATGCCTTGGAAGATGGACGACAAGCCTGCATCATCAACAACACCTCCACCTTCTTCACCAACCAAGGAGACATAATCACATGGGTATGGGCACTCCCTTGGTAACTGCCAAGCTTTGGGGAGGTGCCCCGGTATCATATCACAATCACAACCCCTACCTTTACCATTTTTCTTAGTTCGGTCCTATTAGTAGTATCTTGATCTAGTAGAATAAAGTTTATGGCATGATCTAGTTTTGAGTTTTGCTTTTTGATCTCTCTATGTAATCGAGTCCGTGAGTTATATATAATAAAGATTAGTGTTGAGTCAAGGTCTTGATTATTTTGCCATGATCTTGGGTGAATAAAAGAAAAGAGAAAAGGAATAAAAAGAAACAAAGAGTTCATATTGATCTTATTGAGAGTAATAACTTCACATAGAAAGAGTATGATGATTAAAAGTTGTTGGGAGTTGGTAGACATAGCCTTGGTCATCGTTGAAATTAATAGGAAGTAATAAGGAAAGAGAGGTTTCACATATAGATATATTATCATTGACATCTTTTATGATTGGGAGCACTCATTAAAATATGACATGCTAAAGAGTTGATGTTGGACAAGGAAGACAACGTAATGAGTTATGTCTTTCTTATATCTGAGATAAAGTATGTTGTCATGGATCCTCTAACTTGTTGAGCTTGCCTTTCCCCCTCATGCTAGCCAAATTCTCAGCACCAAGTAGAAATACTACTTGTGCTTCCAAATACCCTTAAACCAGTTTTGCCATGAGAGTCCACCATATCTACCTATGGATTGAGTAAGATCCTTCAAGTAAGTTTTCATCGGTGCAAACCAATAAAAATTGCTCTAAATATGTATGATTGATTGGTGTGGGAGAAATAAGCTTTATACAATCTTGTGATGTGGAAGTAATAAAAGCGACAGGCTGCATAATAAAGGTTCATATCACAAGGGGCAATATAAAGTGACGTTCTTTCGCATTGAGATTTTGTGCATCCAACCATAAAAGCGCATGGCAACCTCTGCTTCCTTCTGCAAAGGGCCTATCTTTTATTATTATCTTCTACCTTATGCAAGAGTCATGGTGATCTTCACCTTTTCTTTTTCATTTTATCCTTTGGCAAGCTTAGCATGTTGGAAAGAACATGATATATTTATATATCTAATTGGATGTAGGGGAGCATGAACCATTATTGTTGACATTACCCTTGAGGTAAAAGGTTGCGGGGCAAAACTATAAGCCCCTATCTTTCTCTTTGTCCGATTAAAACTCCGTAACCACAAGTATTGCATGAGTGTTAGCAATTATGAAGGACTAAATGATAGTTGAGTATGTGGACTTGCTTTTAAGCTCTGACATACACTCTTTCCGATGTTATGATAAATTGCAATTGCTTCAATGACTAAGATTATAGTTTGTTGGAGCCCAATAAGGTTTATGATTTATACTCTTGCATTGTGAATAGATCATCACTTGAACATAAGTAATCATATGACAAAATCTATATATGTTGCTGTTATGAGAACAATCATGATGCCTTCATGACCGTATTTTATTTTTATCGACGCCTCTACCTCTAAACATGAGGACATATTTATTGTTATCGGCTTTTCGCTTGAGGACAAGCGAGGTCTAAGCTTGGGGGAGTTGATACGTCCATTTTGCATCATGCTTTTATATTGATATTTATTGCATTATGGGCTGTTATTTCACTTTATGTCACAATACTTATGGCTATTCTCTCTTATTTTACAAGGTTTACATGAAGAGGGAGAATGCCGGCAGCTGGAATTCTGGGCTGGAAAATGAGCTAATATTAGAGACCTATTCTGCGCAACTCTAAAAGTCCTGAAACTCCACAGAACATCTTAAAATAAATAAAGAAAAATCCTCGCCAAAGATGAAGGCCAGGGGGCCCACACCCTGCTCACGAGGGTGGGGGCGCCCCCCCCCCTTCTAGGGCGCGCCCCCTACCTCGTGGGCCCCCTAGTGGGTCTCCGACGTCCATCTTCTCCTATATGAAGTCTTTCGATGAGAAAAAAATAAAAAGCAACATTTCGGGATGAAACTCCGCCGCCACGAGGCGGAACCAATCTAGAGCTCCGGCAGAGCTGTTCTGCCGGGGATACTTCCCTCCGGGAGGGGGAAATCATCACCATCGTCATCACCAACACTCCTCTCATCAGGAGAGGGCAATCTCCATCAACATCTTCACCAACACCATCTCTTCTCCAAACCCTACTTCATCTCTTGTATCCAATTCTTGTCTCAAAGCCCAAGATTGGTGCTAGTAGGTTGCTAGTTGTGTTGATTACTCCTTGTAGTTGATGCTAGTTGGTTTATTTGGTGGAAGATCATATGTTCAGATCCTATATGCATATTATTACCCCTCTGATTATGAACATGAATATGCTTTGTGAGTAATTACGTTTGTTCCTGAGGACAAGGGAGAAGTCTTGCTATTAGTAGTCATGTGAATTTGGTATTCGTTTGATATTTTGATAAGATGTATGTTGTCTAGCCTCTAGTGGTGTTATGTGAACGTCGACTACATAACACTTCACCATTATTTGGGCCTAGAGGAAGGCATTGGGAAGTAATAAGTAGATGATGGTTTGCTAGAGTGACAGAAGCTTAAACCCTAGTTTATGCGTTGCTTCATAAGGGGCTGATTTGGATCCATATGTTTCATGCTATGGTTAGGTTTACCTTAATACTTTTGTTGTAGTTGCGTATGCTTGCAATAAAGGTTAATCATAAGTGGGATGCTTGTTCAAGTAAGAACCGCACCCAAGCACCGGTCCACCCACATATCAAATTATGAAAGTACCGAACACGAATCATATGAACGTGATGAAAACTAGCTTGACGATATTCCCATGTGTCCTCGGGAGCGCTTTTCCTATTATAAGAGTTTGTTCCGGCTTGCCCTTTGCTACAAAAAGGATTGGGCCACCTTGTTGCACTTTATTTACTTTTGTTACTTGTTGCTTGTTACAATTTATCTTGTCACAAATCTATCTGTTACCACTTATTTCAGTACTTGCAGAGAATACCTTGCTAAAAACCGCTTATCATTTCCTTCTGCTCCTCGTTGGGTTCGACACTCTTACTTATCGAAAGGACTACGATAGATCCCCTATACTTGTGGGTTATCACCACGGTCCACGCAGCTTTCGCCGCCACCCACGCCAGCAGAAGCCTTGGCGCGCGCGCAGCTGCTCCTCGACTTCCCTCCCACCATGAAGAAGCTTGACGAGTGGAGAGCCACTATCCACAGCCTCGTCGGCGTCGTTAACATAGAAGGGCCACGGCCGGTGGGGCCCTCAGGCTGACGCTCCATCGAGCCACTGCATGCCGGTGGTGGAGGGGTCGGAGGCGCCGCGTCCATGGTGCACTCACCTCCTCCACGCCAGCCACCGCGGATGTCGGTTCGTCGTGATGACGCTTGTGGTGACATTTCCATAGCTTCATCCGACCCACAGACCCACCACGACCAACGCCAGGTTCTTGGGAACGAGCCCATGAAGACGCTCGAACCACCATCGAGCGCCGGCGCAATACGCACCATCAGTCAGACAGGCAGGCGGGGCCCGCTATGGACCACCCGGCACTGGGAGGCTCGGGCGGCCTACCTTACGAGGTGGGTTTCCCAGCCTTTACACATGGGCTGCGGCAGTTCCAGTGGCCGTCCCACTGCACGTTCAAGCCTGACGTCGGCGAGAAGTACAACGGCAAGACCCACCCGTCAGAGTTCCTCAGCATCTACACCATCGCGATGCAAGCCGCTGGAGCTCGTGACGACAAGGTGCTTGCCAATTACTTCCCGTTGGCCCTGAAACCCAATGACATGTCCTGGTTGATGCACTTGCCGGCCGAATTCCATTTCTTCTTGGTCAGATTTGTGCCACGAGTTTGTTGGTGCCTTCACTGGAGGCCACCAAGATCATGGCCACGCGAGTGATTTGCATATCATTCCCTAGAAGGAAGGTGAAAACCTGCGCAAGTAAATACAGAGGTTCAGCCAAGTGCAATACAACATCCCAGATGTTCATCCTGCCACCGTGATCAGCGCATTCCATCAAAATGTGCGTAACCGCAAGATGCGTGAAGAGCTGGAAATGAACAAGGTCAAGGACATGGCCGAACTTTACATTCTAGCCGATAGATGCGCCCGGGCTGAAGAGGGAAGGAAGTACCCCGACGAAGACGCCGATGCGGAAACCGACTCTACCGACGAAGACACCGCCGCCCCGACGAAGAAGGGTCGGCGTCGTAATAGGAGACGCAAGGACAAGACCATGCTTGCCGTCAAGGGATCCGGTGACACCAGCGCCGCCAAGAAGGCCAAGGCAGACAACCCCGGCAAGGAGATTGCCGGGTGCGCCGCTTGCCGGGCCTTGGCGGTTGCCGACAAGCCAGGTGGATCCGACAAGCAGTACTGCAAGATCCACAGCACCAAGGGCCATGACCTCCAGAACTGTCGACAAGTTGAGCTGCTTGCTGAAAAGAAAAAAGCCGAATATGAGAGGCGGAACAAGGAGAGGGGTCGGGATGGTGCCGAAGGATCCGGCAAGAAGCATGGCAGCCAAGGAGGTCACCGCGGCAAGGATAACCAACAAGAGAGGCCCGCTCGGGGCCACGACAAGAAACAGGAAGACAATGATCATGACGAGGACGACGAGTCCGGCGAGCAAGAGTTTCAGAACGCTATGGAGGCCATGTGCGTCGATGGTGGCGCCTCGTTGCACACTTCTCACCGCCAGCTCAAGCAGTGGGCGCGTGAGATTACAACAGCAGAGCCATCATTCGACGCTCAGAAGCCACTGAAGTGGTCCATCATGCCCCTCATCTTTGACGCCGAGGACCACCCTGACCGCACAACTGCGGTCGGGTGTTTGTTGCTGTTGGTCTCGCCAACGATACGCAACCTCAAGGTGAACAAGATGCTGGTTGATGGCGGGGCTGGCCTGAACTTGATCTTGCCCGTCGTGGTCAAAAGGCTGCAAATTCCTGATGGATACCTCGAGGAAACGGGTATGTTTCAAAGGGTCAGTCCGGGAAGGAGCCAACCGAAGGGGAAGGTCACATTGCACGTGACGTTTGAAGGTGAGTTGAACTACAGGACGGGGAGGATTGTCTTCGATGTGGCCGAGATCCCCTTGCCCTACAACGGGATCCTCGGCCACCCGGCACTAGCCAAGTTCATGGCAGCGGCGCACTACGCCTACAACACGCTAAAGATGCCTGGGTCGATGACCATCATCACCGTCCCCTCTGACAAGAAGGATGCGCTGATCTGCGCTGACCAACTCTATTGAGAAGCAGTTGCAGCAGCTGCCGCCAAGGCACTTGCTCCTGCTGTTGAGGCCCTAGGAGGGAAGAAGAAGACCGGCAAGACCTCTCGCACCCACTTCGGCAAGCGCACCTCTTCGGAGTGTTGTGCTACCATCGAGGATGTGCCCGAGAGCTCTACCGGCAAGAGCAAGAAATCCAGAGCTGCACTACCAGAGACCAAGAGGGTGTCCGTCAAGGAGGATTGCACGGGAGGGGCTTTCACCATAAGCTCCACCCTCGACAACAAATAGGAAATCGCGCTCGTCGCTTTCCTGCGGGTGAATGTCGATGTGTTTGCATGGCAAGCATCCGACATCCCCGGCGTTCCTAGGGAAGTGATTGAGCACCACCTTGCTATCTGTCCCCGTGCGCGACCCGTCAAGCAGAAGGTCAGGAAGAAAGCTTTGGAACGACAGGAGTTCATCACAGAGGAGATCAGGAAATTGGAAGCGACATGTTTGGTGAGAGGAGTGCTCCATCCTACGTGGTTGACCAATCCGGTGGTGGTGCGCAAGGCAAATGGGAAGTGGAGGCTGTGTATTAACTACACAGATGTCAATAAGGCTTGTCCTAAGGACCCCTTCCCATTGTCGCGCATCGACCAGATTGTTGACTCCATGGCCGGGTGTGATCTGTTGTCATTCCTCAACGCCTACTCGGGCTACCACTAGATCTTCATGACAAGAGAAGATGAAGAGAAGACAGGATTTATCACCCCATGTGGTACGTATTGCTTTTTACAGATGCCTTTTGGGTTGAAGAGTGCTGGCTCGACATTCGCAAGGGGTCCACATTGGTTTTGAGCCCCAGCTACATAGAAATATGGAAGCTTATATGGATGACATAGTGGTCAAAACCAAGGACAAGGCGGCCCTTGTACAAGACCTAGAAGAGACGTTTGCCAACCTACGCAAGATCAACCTCAAGCTGAACCCTGAGAACTGTGTCTTTGGCGTTCCGTCAGGAAAACTTCTCAGGTTCTTTGTGTCGCAGCATGGGATCGAGGCAAACCCAGACAAGATCAAGGCTATTGAGCATATTGAGGCACCCAAGCGGATCAAGGATGTGCGCCGGCTCACTGGCTGCGTGGCCGCCATGAGCAGGTTCCTCTCCAAGTCCGCTGAGCGTGCCCTTCCCTTTTTCAAAATCTTGAAGAAGGCAGGCCCAATGGAGTGGACCCCAGAGGCTGAGGTGGCGTTGTAGGATCTGAAGAAATACCTTTCCTCTACGCCAATATTGGTTGCGCCTAAACCACAAGAGCTGTTGCTGCTGTATCTGGCGGCAACGAATCAAGTGGTCTGCGCTGCACTAGTGGCGCAGAGGGAGATCGATGAAGAGGCAGTGGTAACGGCAGGACCGGCGGATGGCAAGTCAGAGATTCCCACGGCAGGGCCTAGTGCCGGCAAGGCGAGGCCCCCGGCAGAGTCTGACGCCATCGGGACACGGCCCGCGCAGCCAAGTGAAGTGGTGCAGAAGAAGAAGATGATGCAGCACCCGGTTTACTTTGTCAGCTCCCTCTTGCAGGGGGCAGGTCAAGGTACTCCGGTGTGCAGAAATTGCTCTTCGGCCTCCTTATGGCCTAGAGGAAGCTGTGTCATTACTTCCAAGCCCATGAGATCACTGTCATCACCCGCCTCCCGTTGCAACGGATACTACACAACCCAGATGCAACCGGAAGGATCGTGGAATGGGCCTTGGAATTGTCAAGCTTTGGGTTGAAGTTTGAAAGTACTTTGACAATCCAGAGCAGAGTCTTGGCGGAGTTCATTGCAGAATGGACCTCAACGCCTGACGAAGAAATCCAGGAGACCGCTCTCCCGGCAAGGAAGCAAGTCGCGACTAGATCATGTACTTTGATGGGGCTTTCTCGCTGCAAGGCGCCGGTGCCGGTGTGCTGCTTGTCGCACCCACCAGAGAGCACCTCTAGTATGTGATCCAGATGCACTTTCCCAAGGAGATGTCCACAAACAACACTACTGAGTACGATGGGCTGCTTGCCGGTCTCAGGATCGCGACAGACCTTGGGGTGAAGAAGCTCATCGTCTGGGGTGATTCGCAGCTTGTCGTCAGACAGGTCAACAAGGATTACCAGAGTCCGTTGATGGAGGCCTACGTAGATGAGGTGAGGAAGCTGGAGGAGCGCTTCGACGGTATACAAGCGGAGCACGTTCACCGAGCAGAGAATGGCATCGCTGACTACCTGTCCAAGCGCGCTGCATTTAAGCTACCTGTGGAACCAGGTACCTTTTGCTTCGGTTAACTCAACCATCCGTCGAACCATCAACGGAGTAGAACAAGCGGAGGAAATCGGGCCTCGGCAAGTACTTTCCCGCCGAGCCCCCAGGGGCCGCCGGCAAGGGTGTTGCCGCGGATTCTGAGCCTGCTAAGGGGCAGCTAGCTCCGGCAGGGCGCCAAGCCCTGGCCGTAGAGACGGCTGCCCCCGTGGCGGAAGAGAAGCCTTTGGTCCTTGCCGTCGAGCCCCAGGCTCCGGCACGGGCACAACATACCGTCTGTTTCCTCCAGACAGGGGAACTTCCTGAGGAGCAGGAAGAAGCGGAAAAAGTAGCCCGTTGGTCTGCCTTGTACCAGTTCGTCGATGACGCCCTGTGCAAAAAAAGACCGAACGGTGTGAAATTGAAGTGCATCCCCCAAGAGGAAGGACTAGAGCTGTTGGCAGAGATGCATGGAGGCATATGTGGCTCCCACATAGGGTCGAGGGCCCTTGCCGGCAAGGCATTCCGGCAAGGCTTCTTCTGGCCCACCGCCCTCCAGGATGCGACAGCACTAGTAACTAGGTGTGAAGCGTGCCAGTTCCATTCGAAGAAGCTTCATCAACCAGCTCAAGCCCTTCAAACAATCCCTCTCTCCTGGCCGTTTTCGGTCTGGGGTTTCGACATACTGGGCCCTTTCCCTCGCGCTGTTGGGGGCTTTGAGTACTTGTACGTTGCAATCGACAAGTTCACAAAGTGGCCGGAGGTGGAGGCAATGAGGAAGGTGACAGCACAGTCAGCCGTCAAGTTCTTCAAGGGACTAGTCTGCCATTTTGGTGTGCCAAACAGAGTCATCACCAACAACGGAACGCAGTTCACAAGCCACACCTTCATGCAGTACACCCAAGACCTCGGCAGCAAGGTCTGTTTCGCTTCCGTGGCACACCCACGGAGCAACGGCCAGGCGGAGAGGGCAAATGCTGAAGTACTACGAGGCCTGAGAACAAAGACTTTTGACAAGCTGCACAAAAGCGGAAGGCGCTGGATTGATGAGTTGCGGGTGGTTCTTTGGTCGATCAGAACGACGCCAAATCGAGCCACCGGCCAGACACCCTTTGCCCTGGTATACGGGGCAGAACCAGTTCTCCCCATGGAACTCATACACGGGTCACCTCGAGTGCTCGCTTATGACGAGTTTGAGCAAGAGCAGTTGCGGCAAGATGACGCAACGCTTCTTGAGGAAGATCGTCTTCGGGCAGCTGTGAGAGCAGCACACTACCAGCAAGCCTTGCGCCGCTACCATAGCCGCAAGGTTCATGCC
Source organism: Triticum urartu (assembly GCF_003073215.2). NCBI lineage: Eukaryota > Viridiplantae > Streptophyta > Magnoliopsida > Poales > Poaceae > Triticum > Triticum urartu. The sequence goes on from NC_053025.1 coordinate 567,028,782, forward strand.
CGAAGCTTTGAGGAAGGCGACCTTGTTCTTTGGCACGTTTAGTCGGCCAAGAATTCCAACAAGTTGACGCCAAAGTGGGAAGGCCCTTATCGGGTAATACGAGTCACCAGGCCCGGCGGTAGTCCGCTTGGAGAGCGAAGATGCTGTCCCAGTGAGCAATTCCTGGAACATCAAACATCTTTGCAAGTTTTACCCATAAGGCGTGGTTGCAGGGCCTCCTGGCAAACCACCTTCTGTACAAGCCTTGCCGGCAAGGCATGTAACCCTCTGTACAAAGCCAGGCTCAAACCCTGAGCATAAATAAATGAAGCACTGGCGCCCTAAGTTATAGCATGCATGCTAGGTTAAGTCTCTCCCTCGGTTAGGGTTGATAGTGCTTAGCGGCGACTAACCCCTAGCCTAGAGGTCGAGTGTGCATCTTTCTGTTCTCTTTGGTTCGCAGGGCATGCAGACACTTCTGCTGAGCCGCTTAGGAAAAAGAGAACAAACAGGCGCTCCGGCCCCGGCGAGCCAAGACTGCCAGGGGCTAAAGATACAAGGATCCAACCACGGCAAGCCAAGGTTGCCGGGGACTGCGGATTCAGATAAGTCTTTCATCCCCCTGTTATGTGATAACCCACAAGTATAGGGGATCGCAACAGCTTTCGAGGGTAGAGTATTCAACCCAAATTTATTGATTCGACACAAGGGGAGCCAAAGAATATTCTCAAGTATTAGCAACTGAGTTGTCAATTCAACCACACCTGGAAACTTAGTATCTGCAAGAAAGTGTTTAGTAGCAAAGTAATATGATAGTGGTGGTAGCGGCAACAAAAGTAAAGACAGCAAAAGTAATGTTTTTGGTATTTTGTAGTGATTGTAACAGTAGCAGCGGGAAAGTAAATAAGCGAGAACCAGTATATAGAAAACTCGTAGGCACCGGATCAGTGATGGATAATTATGCCGGATGTGGTTCATAATGTAATAGTCATAACATAGGGTGACATAGAACTAGCTCCAATTCATCAATGTAATGTAGGCATGTATTCCGTATATAGTCATACGTGCTTATGGAAAAGAACTTGCATGACATCTTTTGTCCTACCCTCCCGTGGCAGCGGGGTCCTATTGGAAACTAAGGGATATTAAGGCATCCTTTTAATAGAGAACCGGAACAAGGCATTAGCACATAGTGAATACATGAACTCCTCAAACTATGGTCATCACCGGGAGTGGTCCCGATTATTCTCACTTCGGGGTTGTCGGATCATAACACATAGTAGGTGACTATAGACTTGCAAGATAGGATCAAGAACTCACATATATTCATGAAAACATAATAGGTTCAGATCTGAAATCATGGTACTCGGGCCCTAGTGACAAGCATTAAGCATAGCAAAGTCATAGCAACATCAATCTCAGAACATAGTGGATACTAGGGATCAAACCCTAACAAAACTAACTCGATTACATGATAAATCTCATCCAACCCATCACCGTCCAGCAAGCCTACGATGGAATTACTCACGCACGGCGGTGAGCATCATGAAATTGGTGATGGAGGATGGTTGATGATGACGACGGCGACGAATCCCCCTCTCCGGAGCCCCGAACGGACTCCAGAGCAGCCCTCCCGAGAGGTTTTAGGGCTTGGCGGCGGCTCCGTATTGTAAAACGCGATGATTTCTTCTCTCTTATTTTTTTCTCTCCGAAAGCAAATATATAGAGTTGGAGTTGGCGTCGGAGGGTTTCCAGGGGGGCACGAGGTAGGGGGGCACGCCCCCCACCCTCATGAGAAGGGTGTGGGCCCCCTGGTCTTCATCTTTGGCGAGGATTTTTTATTGTTTTTTCTAAGATATTCCATGGAGTTTCAGGTCATTCCAAGAATATTTGTTTTCTGCACATAAAACAACACCATGGCAATTCTGCTGAAAACAGCGTCAGTCCGGGTTAGTTCCATTCAAATCATACAAGTTAGAGTCCAAAACAAGGGCAAAAGTGTTTGGAAAAGTAGATACGACGGAGACGTATCAACTCCCCCAAGCTTAAACCCTTGCTTGTCCTCAAGCAATTCAGTTGACAAACTAAAAGAAAGAAAGAAAGAAAAAACTTTTACAAACTCTGTTTGCTCTTGTTGTTGTAACTATGTCAAGCCAGTATTCAAGTTTTCAGCATAGATCATAACTAACCACATTTGCAATAATTCTCAAGTCTCATAATTACTCATATGAATAGCATAATCAACTAGCAAGCCATAATAGTAAATCTCAGATGACAACACTTTCTCAAAACAATCATAATATGATATAACAAGATGGTATCTCGCTAGCCCTTTCTGAGACCGCAAAACATAAATGCAGAGCACCATTAAAGATCAAGGACTGACTAAACGTTGTAATTCATGGTAGAAGAGATCCAATCATAGTCATACCCAATATAAATTAACAGTGATGAATGCAAATGACAGCTGTGCTCTCCAGCTAGTGCTTTTTAATAAGAGGGTGATGACTCAACATAAAAGTAAATGGATATGCCAATGAAGAGGGAAGCAGGGATTTGTAGAGGTGCCAGAGCTCGGTTTTGAAATAGAGATAGATTGTATTTTGAGCGATATACTTTCATTGTCAATGTAACAACTAAGAGATGGCGATATCTTCCATGCTAAACACATTATAGGCGGTTCCCAAACAGAATGGTAAAGTTTATACTCCCCCTCCACCAACAGGCATCAATCCATGGCTTGCTCGAAACAATGAGTGCCTCCAACATACATCAGGTCCCCGGGGGAGTTTTGTTTGCAATTAATTTTGATTTAGTTTGCATAAATCATGGGAGTGGGCATCCCGGTGACCAGCCATTTTCTCTTGAGTGAGGAGCGGAGTCCACTCCTCTTGAGAATAACCCGCCTAACACGGAAGATAAGGACAGCCTTGGTTGATACATGAGCTATTCGAGCATACAAAACAGAATGTTTATTTGAAGGTTTAGAGTTTGGCACATACAATTTTACTTGGAACGGCAGGTAGATACCGCATATAGGAAGGTATAGTGGACTCATCTGGAATAACTTTGGGGTTTAAGGGATTGGATGCACAAGCAGTATTCCCGCTTAGTACAAGTGAAGGCTAGCAAAAGACTGGGAAGTGACCAACTAGAGAGCGACAACAGCCATGTACATGCATTAAAATTAATAAACATTGGATGCAAGCATGAGTAGGATATAATCCACCATGAACATAAATATCGTGAAGGCTATGTTGATTTGTTTCAACTACATGCGTGAACATGTGCCAAGTCAAGTCACATAAATCATTCAAAGGAGGATACCACCCCATCATACCACATCATAATCATCTCAATAGCATGTTGGCACACAAGGTAAACCATTATAACTCATAGCTAATCAAGCATGGCACAAGCAACTATGATCTCTAATTGTCATTGCAAACATGTTTATTCATAATAAGCTGAATCAAGAACGAGGGACTCATCATATTTACAAAAACAAAAGAGGTCGAGTTCATACCAGCTTTTCTCATCTCAGTCAGTCCATCATATATCATCATAATTGTATTTCACATGCATGACCGAACGGTGTGAATAATAATAAGAGTGTACGTGCATTGGACTAAGCTGGAATCTGCGAGCATTCAATAAACAGGAGAAGACAAGGCAATATGGGCTCTGGGTTAAATCAACAATAATGCATATAAGAGCCACTTCAACAATTTAATTATGGTCTTCTCCTACTGACCCCCAAAGAAAAGAAAAGAAATAAAACTATTTACACGGGAAAGCTCCCAACAAGCAAAAGAAGAACGGGAAATATTTTTGGGTTTTCTTTTTAATTATTACTACTACAGCAGAAAAATAAACTACTACTAATTTTTTTGGTTTTTCTTAAGGTTTAACAAACACATAAGAAGAAAGCAGGAAAAACAAAATAAACTAGCATGGATATTACAGTGAAAAAGTATGAGCACCGACATCTAGCAATGAGTGTGTGCGAACATAAATGTAATGTCGGTGAGAAATACATACTCCCCCAAGTTTAGGCTTTTGTCCTAAGTTGGTTTATGGCCATGACTGGCCTGGCGGATATCCATAATAATAATTGTTGGGGTCGTACTGTGATGAGGAAGAATAGTTGGGATCATACTGATGTGCAGCGGTTATCGCCTGTTGAGCTGCAGCGTGGAATCAAGCTGCCTCCGCTCTCCTCTCATACTCTTCTGCCTCCTCTCTGGTAATAACATATCTTCCTTTTGTCTGTGAATCAAAGAAGGCAGGAGCAGGGAGAGTAATACGGAAAACACGTCATTTATCAAAAATTAAACGATATAAGAGAGGTGATTCAGGCCTCTCAACAAACTGGTGCGAAGCCATAGAGTCATAATCTAAATATGCAGGAGGCAACTCCATATCACCCTCACGAATGTCTATCTCAAGAAAATGAGCTAAGCGGGTTGCGTAAATTCCTCCAAAGAAATCTCCATTATGTCTATTATGATGCAACCTACGAGCTACAATGGCTCCCATATGATAAGATTGGTCTCCTAACATGGCGCTCCTAAGAATACTAAGATCAGGGACACACATGTGACATGCTTCATCCTTAGCATTTATGCGTCTACCGATGAAGAGAGCAAAATAATGTATAGCAGGAAAGTGAATGCTCCCTATGGTAGCCTACGTTATATCTCTAGATCCCCCCACAGTTATACTAGCAAGAAAGTTTCTAAATTCAGATTTAGGGGGATCCCTAACACTACCCCATGATGGAAGTTTGCAAGCAGAAGTAAAATCCTCTAAGTCCATGGTATAAGATTTGTCATAAAGATCAAACATGACTGAAGGAGAATTACGCGAAGATGAATACTCAAACCTCCTCACAAATGAACTTGTGAGATCATGATACTGGGGGCATTTGTTAGCCTCAAAATCCTCAAGACCGGCATTGCGCAAATATGCTTTGAATTTTTCTTTAATTCCCGCACGGTCCATAAAATTTTCCGACGGCCATTCGCAAGGCCGTACTGGAGCGTCTCTTGGTGGATCCTCGTCAGCATCGCGCATAGCAATCCTGGGTCCTTGCTTCTTAGAGGAACCACCTTGGAACATCTTCCTAAGCATATTGTTTTTCTCTAAAAAATTCTGAAATTTTTAGTAACTTCAAAATAAAAGTAAACCAAACTCAATAATATTGATAGCAACTACTCCTACAAGTGCCTAGAGCCTATATCAAGCATTAGCACTACTTGGAACCATATAAATTTGACATGCAAGCTCAAGAACATGGTCACCTATGCAGCACAAATTTGCAAAGAATAAAGCACTAGAACAAAAACTAATTGGACCAATGGAGGAGTCACATACCAAGGAACAATCTCCCCAAGCAGTTTTGCGAGAGGTGCTTTGAGCAAGGAGATCGAAAATCACAGCAAAAGTGGCTGGAACTCGTGCTTGAGTTGGTTTTTCGGGTTTGTGTGAGACAGAGGAAGAAGATGGGTGCTGGGATAAGTGGAGGAGGGCCACCGTGGGCCCATGAGGCAGGGGGGCGCGCCCTAGAGGGGGGGCGCGCCCACCACCCTCGTGGCCAGGTAGCAGCTCCTCCCGCGGTAAATTTTGCACAGTAAATCCTCAAATATTCCCGAAAAAATCATATTAAATTGGCATGGCATTCTGAGGACTTTTATTTTTGGGATATTTTTATATTGCACGGATAAGTCAGGAAACAGACAGAAAATACTATTTTTACTTTATTTAATATAAATAACAGAAAGTAAAAGTGGGGTACAGAAGTTTGTGCTTCTAGTTTCATCCATCTCATGCTCATCAAAAAGAATCCACTAACAAGGTTGATCAAGTCTTGTTAACAAACTCATTCCGATAGTCATGAAACCGGAGAAATTTTGAATAACACTAAGTTACCTCAACGGGGATATGCATATCCCCAATAATAAGAATATCATATTTCTTCTTGACAGTAGGAAGAGGAAATTCAAAACCTCCAAATATAATCGATGGAATTTTTCCAACAGAGTTGATACTATGAACTTGAGGTTGTTTCCTCAGAAAGTGTACCGTATGCTCATTACCATTAACATGAAAAGTGGCATTGCCTTTTTTGCAATCAATAACAGCCCCTACAGTATTAAGAAAAGGTCTTCCAAGAATAATAGACATACTATCATCCTCGGGAATATCAAGTATAACAAAGTCCGTTAAAATAGTAACGTTTGCAACCACAACAGGCACATCCTCACAAATACCGACAGGTATAGCAGTTGATTTATCAGCCATTTGCAAAGATATTTCAGTAGGTGTCAACTTATTCAAGTCAAGTCTACGATATAAAGAGAGAGGCATAACACTAACACCGGCTCCAAGATCACATAAAGCAGTTTTAATATAATTTCTTTTAATGGAGCAAGGCATAGTAGGTACTCTGGGGTCTCCAAGTTTCTTTGGTATACCACCCTTAAAAGTATAATTAGCAAGCATGGTGGAAATTTCAGCTTCCCGTATCTTTCTTTTATTAGTAATGATATCCTTCATATATTTAGCATAAGGATTTGTTTTGAGCACATCAGTTAATCGCATACACAAAAAGATAGGCCTAATCATTTCAGCAAAGCGCTCAAAATCCTCATCATCCTTTTTCTTGGATGGTTTCGGAGGAAAAGGCATGGGTTTCTGAACCCAAGGTTCCCTTTCTTTACCATGTTTCCTAGCAACAAAGTCTCTTTTATCATAACGTTGATTCTTTGATTGTGGGTTATCAAGATCAACAGCAGGTTCAATTTCTACATCATTGTCATTACTAGGTTGAGCATCATCATGAACATCATTATTAATATTATCACTAGATTCGTGTTCATTACCAGATTGTGTTTCAGCATCAGACATAGAAATATCATTTGGATTATTAGGTGGTTCAGCAATAGGTTCACTAGAAGTTTGTACAGTTCTATCATTTTTCTTTTTCTTCTTTTTAGAAGAACTAGGAATATCGATATTATTTCTTTGAGAATCTTGCTCGATTCTCTTAGGGTGGCCTTCAGGATACAAAGGTTCCTGAGTCAATCTACTAGTTCTAGTAGCCACTCTAACAGCATAATCATTTTTCTTACTATTCATTTCATCAAGCACTTCTTTTTGAGCCTTAAGTACTTGTTCTACTTGAGTGGTAACCATAGAAGCATGTTTGCTAACAAGTTTAAGTTCACCTTTAATATTAGCCATATAATCACCCAAGCGTCTAATCATATAAGCATTTTCTTTTAATTGTCTACCAAAATAAGCATTGAAGTCGTCTTGCTTAAACATAAAGTTATCAAACTCATCCAAGCACTGACTAGCAATTTTAGTAGGAGGGACTTCAGCTTTATCATATCTATAGAGAGAATTTACCTTTACTACCTGTGTCGGGATATCGGGATCAGGAGGTTCTTCAATAAATAAAGAATTAAGCTCATAAGTTTCTTCAACAGGCGGTGAATTAAGACCATGTATTTCTTCAATAGGAGGTAAATTCTTAACGTCTTCAGCTTTAATACCTTTTACTTTCATAGATTTCTTTGCCTCTTGCATATCTTCGGGGCTGAGAAATAAAACACCTCTCTTCTTCAGAGTTGGTTTAGGAATAGGCTCAGTAATTGGAGCAGGAGTTGGCTCAGGAGCTGGCTCAGGAGGTGCCCAATTATTTTCATTTGTCAACATATTATTCAATAGAATTTCAGCTTCATCCGGTGTTCTTTCCCTGAAAAGAGAACCAGCACAACTATCTAGGTAATCTCTAGAAGCATCGGTTAGTCCATTATAAAAGATATCAAGTATTTCAGGTTTCTTAAGAGGATGATCAGGCAAAGCATTAAGTAGCTTGAGAAGCCTCCCCCAAGCTTGTGGGAGACTCTCTTCTTCAATTTGCACGAAGTTGTATATTTCCCTCAAAGCAGCTTGTTTCTTATGAGCAGGGAAATATTTAGCAGAGAAGTAATAAATCATATCCTGGGGACTACGCACACAACCAGGATCAAGAGAATTAAACCATATCTTAGCATCACCCTTTAATGAGAACGGAAATATTTTGAGTATATAGAGGTAATGCGATCTCTCATCGTTAGTAAATAGGGCAGCTATATCATTTAACTTAGTAAGATGTGCCACAACAGTTTCAGATTCATAGTCATAAAATGGTTCAGATTCAACCAAAGTAATTATATCAGGATCAACAGAGAATTCATAATCCTTATCAGGAACACAAATAGGTGAAGTAGCAAAAGCAGGGTCAGGTTTCATTTTATCTCTAAGTGATTCTTTGTTCCATTTAACTAATAACCTCTTAAGCTCATATCTATCCCTGCAAGCTAAAATAGCGGCAAAAGATTCCATATCAAAAAGATAACCCTCAGGGATAATAGGCATATTTCATCATCATCGTATTCAGATTCAATAATTTCTTTTTCTCTAGCCCTAGCAATTTGTTCATCAGGAAATTCACTAAGGGGCACAGTAGTATCAGGCATAGAAGCAGTTTCATCATAAGTATCATGCATAGCAGAAGTGGCATCATCAATAACATGCGACATATCAGAACGAATAGCAGAAGCAGGTGTAGGTGTCGCTAACTTACTCATAACAGAAGGTGAATCAAGTGCAGAGCTAGATGGCAGTTCCTTACCTCCCCTCGTAGTTGAGGGATAGATCTTGGTTTTTGGATCTCTCAAGTTCTTCATAGTGATAAGCAGATATAAATCCCAAGTGACTCAAAGAATAGAGCTATGCTCCCCGGCAACGGCGCCAGAAATTAGTCTTGATAACCCACAAGTATAGGGGATCGCAACAGCTTTCGAGGGTAGAGTATTCAACCCAAATTTATTGATTCGACACAAGGGGAGCCAAAGAATATTCTCAAGTATTAGCAGCTGAGTTGTCAATTCAACCACACCTGGAAACTTAGTATCAGCAACAAAGTGTTTAGTAGCAAAGTAATATGATGGTGGTGGTAGTGGCAACAAAAGTAAAGACAACAAAAGTAGTGTTTTTGGTATTTTGTAGTGATTGTAACAGTAGCAGCGGGAAAGTAAATAAACGAGAACCAATATATGGAAAACTTGTAGGCACCGAATCAGTGATGGATAATTATGCCAGATGCGGTTCATCATGTAACAGTCATAACATAGGGTGACACAGAACTAGCTCCAATTCATCAATGTAATGTAGGCATGTATTCCGTATATAGTCATACATGCTTATGGAAAACAACTTGCATGACATCTTTTGTCCTACCCTCCCGTGGCAGCTGGGTCCTATTGGAAACTAAGGGATATTAAGGCCTCCTTTTAATAGAGAACCGGAACAAAGCATTAGCACATAGTGAATACATGAACTCCTCAAACTATGGTCATCACCGGGAGTGGTCCCGATTATTGTCACTTCGGGGTTGCCGAATCATAACACATAGTAGGTGACTATAGACTTGCAAGATAGGATCAAGAACTCACATATATTCATGAAAACATAATAGGTTCAGATCTGAAATCATGGCACTCGGGCCCTAGTGACAAGCATTAAGCATAGCAAAGTCATAGCAACATCAATCTCAGAACATAGTGGATACTAGGGATCAAACCCTAACAAAACTAACTCGATTACATGATAAATCTCATCCAACCCATCACCGTCCAGCAAGCCTACGATGGAATTACTCACGCACGGCGGTGAGCATCATGAAATTGGTGATGGAGGATGGTTGATGATGACGGCGGCGACGAATCCCCCTCTCTGAAGCCCTGAACGGACTCCAGATCAGCCCTCCCGAGAGGTTTTAGGGCTTGGCGGTGGCTCCGTATCGTAAAAAGCGATGATTTCTTCTCTCTTATTTTTTTCTCTCCGAAAGAAAATATATAGAGTTGGAGTTGGCGTCGGAGGGTTTCCAGGGGGCCCACGAGGTAGGGGGGCGCGCTCCCCACCCTCGTGAGAAGGGTGTGGGCCCCATGGTCTTCATCTTTGGCGAGGATTTTTTATTGTTTTTTCTAAGATGTTCCGTGGAGTTTCAGGTCATTCCGAGAATATTTGTTTTCTGCACATAAAACAACACCATGGCAATTCTGCTGAAAACAGCGTCAGTCCGGGTTAGTTCCATTCAAATCATACAAGTTAGAGTCCAAAACAAGGGCAAAAGTGTTTGGAAAAGTAGATACGACGAGACGTATCATTATGTGTTTCCGTATAGAACTGGGACATGTGAAACCTCGTTTATGTTCTTAAAACCACCGTGTTCCCCCTTTCCTGTACCCAAGAGCTACCTCCTGGGTCGGAATTTGGTACTAGTCGCGGTGGCGAGGAGTTGAACGAGGAGCCTAACTCTACTTCGCCCCTGCCTCCGCCAAGAGTGCGAGAATGGTCGACTGAAGTGGGGAGACGGCAAAGCCTGTTGCCGGGCGACAATGTTTATCTTAAAAATAACAAGGATTCATCCATGGCATGGGCCTCGCTCACGCACAAAGAACCCGGCAAGCACCCTTTTTCATTAAAAACATCCCATACAGGTACAGTTCATACGGAATTAAAAACATGAGCAAGGGGATTACAAGTCTTAGAACTAACCAGTGCCCGCAGGCTTACAAACTAAAAAGAGATAAGGTGCCCATAATCCCTTTCTTGTCCCTCTTCACAGAAGGTGGAACAAGGCAGCAGGAGGGTGAAAAGAGCGCCTAGGCAAGGTACGAGGAGCAGAAGGCACCAAGAGAACATCTTGGTGCCAGGAAAGGAGCTAGAAGACAAGGCAGCGGGCCGGCAATACGCGACGAAGGCGTCGGTGCCAGCGTACTCCAGTTTGACGGCCGCCACCCGCCTTCTTCGCCTTCTCCGACCCTCCTACGCCAAACGCCCAAGGAGACGACGGGGAGCACCCCTATGGAGAGCTTGGCGAGGATGGCCCTCGGCAAGGCACGTAACCGAGGGAGGGGCGGCGCGGTCAGTCAAAGTCGGAGTCGGCATCCTGCCACTCGACTCCCTCGTCGTCGCTGTCGTTGTCCTCCTCGTCACTCCCGCTTAAGGAGGAATCTTCATCGTCGGAGGAGCTCTCCATGCAGCACATCAAGCGAGTTCCGAGATCTCCAAAGACCTTGACGGAAAGCAGGCTGCCCTCCATTAACTTGAAGTAGAGGACAAGCCCTGCCATCAATTTGTGGTTGCGTGTGAATGTATTCCATCCGTGGCGGAGATACATGACGTGAGGAGCGGGGAAGTCGACGTCGACCCACGTGCCACCGTTCCCGCGGCCCTTCATGTGCAACCAGAGGGTCTGGGGTGGATCGAGCTCCATCTCCCGAGAAAATGCAGTAGGGAGACGGAGGCGGCAACGCGGTGGCCGGTGCAGCCTGATGAAGAACTCGCGGGGCTGGTCCCTGATGTGGTGCTCCGTCGGGGGAGGCGTCGCTGGCGGAGGCGAGGCCGATGCGTCGCCCCGTCCTCCTCTCCCTCGAGCGCCACGACGACCTCGGCCTCGCCCCTCCCCCTTCCTCTCGTGGTCGGTTCCGCCGCCACGAGCTCTTGGGGAGGACGAACGCGCTGACGAGCAGCAACCCTCGCCGCCACCATCGAAGGGCCAGCGTTTCCTCTCGCCATGGCGGATGGAAGAAAGAAGCGGAGGTGGAAGGAGACGGATGATGGAAGAATGTGGAATGCCGCCCCCTCCCCTTCTTATAAAGGGGCGGAGTCGGGGCTCGGCCGCCCTACTCGACCAATCCGGTCATCGGGGACGCAGGGAATCAGGACCGGCCCGCTGCCCCATTCAGTGACGGCCCGGTTTCCTGCCTCCACCTCCTGCCACCTGCATGAGGGACACATGGTGAGCGAGCAGCATTAAAGGGACGAGCGAAGCGGCCGCTCCCCACCCCGTGATCGTGGGGCGCAGGCGCCTTGAAGACCACGACCCGAGTCCACCCAAGTAAATGGGTCGTGCCTCTACGCCTCCCTCCTTTTATGGGGAAGGCGCGAGCCGCCTCCTCTCCCATTAACAACGATGTGACGCATGCGTGCGGGAACCGCCCCACGCATGACCCCCACATCACGCACGACCCTCCACGTCACACGTTCAACGCGGGTCGTGGGGAAGTGCAGCGGACGAAAAATTACTACGGTAAAATCCCGCCCCGACTGCCCGTGCACCATTTTGGGTCTGGCCCAACAACGTGTCGCGCTTATGTGTGGCCCAGGCCCGTGGGATCCTGTCGGTGTACAAAAGTAGGGGTGCTCCTTTTTACACCTTTACTTGTGCATGGGCAGTCAGAGCCACGCGCCGCGACCACACCTAGCAGGGTACAGGAGGGAAGCCGGAGAGAAGCCGAAGTGCAAGACAACCAAGGCGACGCCAAGACCAGAAGCACGGGAGGGTAAGAGGGCGAGGTGGACTCCCTCGGCAAGTTCCTTGCCGGGGCGCCCCCCCCCCCCCCCCGCAGCCCTGGCAAGAGCCTTGCCGGGGCAACTTGCCCAACGCTAGCAGAGTGGGCCACCCTTGAGCCCAAAGGTTCCAAACGCCGTCAACAAATACGTTGGGACCAGGGCTTAGGAGGCACCTCCGTGGTGGCATGCAGATCTTTGTCAAGATCATAAACATATGAGTGCAGATGAGGACCAGAAGACGGCGACCCTCGGCTGGATCCTAGCCGAGGAAATCCACAAGACCCCCGGCAAGACTCTTGCCGGGGATGATAGCAACGCCACAGCAAGACCCTTGTCGGGCCCCCAGCAAGGCCCTTGCCGAAGACGCTAGTAGGGCCACTGCCAGGCCCACACTAGCCAAGACTCTGTCGTTGTTCGCATGCAGCTGCCAGCCCAACCAGCTGGGCAGGCACCTGCGTGGCAACATGCAGCTTCCAGGCCAAATCAGCAAGCACCTGCGTGGCGGCATGCAGATCTTCATGAAGGCCCTACCACCATGCCACCTCAGCTGCTTGCCTTCCTACATGGCATTGCATGCATCGCTAACCTGGGCGCGTGTCGAAGCGAGGCGGAGCGGCGACGGACGGGACGGGCCTCGTTCCCGTCCCCGATCAATAAAGCTAATGGACACCTGCGTAGCGCATTTAATGCACTTTGTACCGTAATGCCGTGCGATAAGCTCGTGCACTGTAGGCCTTTCCACCTCCTGTGTGCCACCGTGGCAACCCCTTTTTCCTATAAAAGGAGGCCCGAGGCGACCAGGAGAGGGATTCGGCTTTTTGGAATGGCACAGCCACCGTAGCTAGTTCAGAAAGCTCAAGAACACTCAATACACCCACCGAAGCAGGACTAGGGTTTTCACATCCTCGCGGCCCGAATCTGGGTAAACGATCCGTGTGCTAGCTCCTAAACCTGCTCTTCTCATGACCCCACGCCCGCCGACCGTAGAAGGGATCCCAGTGATCCCATAGGTGTCGTTCCCACCGACACATGTCATGTGCAATTATCAAAAAAACATACACTTCAATTTGCATATCATCGGCTTCTAAACTAAGCATATCAAAGAGCACTAAGCATGCATATCAATCAGATTCTACACTAAGCATATCATCGGATTCTACACTAAACAAATTCTACACAAAGCATGCATATCAATCAGATTCTAAACGACATCAGCAAATTCTACACTAAACAAATTTCTATACTAAGATGAAGACCTTTAAGTAACATACCATGAGATGGTGGATGGTAACATTGGTCCTTATCAGTCGGGTCAAGAATGGCACCCCGATGTAGTCATCACATGGCAGAATGTTTTCGAAGAGGTTGCCAGTCTCATCCTCGCTAAGCCTAATTCTTTGTGAAAAGACTACATACATCGTCAAATGGGTCCTCATCATCATAATCCGTGTTGAGATAGATAACAGAAACCCTGGGTCTTCTTCCTCTTAAGGAGAAGATGATCAATTCACCCCCAGTGAGACGGTTATGGGCAAGAAAACGATCTCATCCATCTCTCTAGCTGGATCCTTCTTGGTCCTTTCTCAAGTTTCATGGTGTAGGGGCCCTAAGAGCCTCGAAGATCATGGTGTCCTCGGTAAGCTCATTGAAATCGTACCTCACCTTGCATGGGGCCGTCTGTTGGAAATATGCCCTAGAGGCAATAATAAAATGGTTATTATTATATTTCCTTGTTCATGATAATTGTCTATTGTTCATGCTATAATTGTGTTATCCGGAAATCATAATACATGTGTGAATACATAGACCACAACATGTCCCTAGTAAGCCTTTAGTTGACTAGCTCATTGATCAATAGATGGTTACGGTTTCCTGACCATGGACATTGGATGTTATTGATAACGGGATCACATCATTAGGAGAATGATGTGATAGACAAGACCCAATCCTAAGCATAGCACAAGATCGTGTAGTTCGTCTGCTAAAGCTTTTCTAATGTCAAGTATCTTTTCCTTAGACCATGAGATTGTTCAACTCCCGGATACTGTAGGAATGCTTTGGGTGTGCCAAATGTCACAACATAACTGGGTGGCTATAAAGGTGCACTACGAGTATCTCCAAAAGTGTCTGTTGGGTTGGCACGAATCGAGACTGGGATTTGTCACTCCGTATGACGGAGAGGTACCTCTGGGCCCACTCGGTAATGCATCATCATAATGAGCTCAATGTGCCTAAGCAGTTAGTCACGGGATCATGCATTACTGAACGAGTAAAGTGACTTGCTGGTAACGAGATTAAACGAGGTATTGGGATACCGACGATCGAATCTCTGGCAAGTAACGTACCGATTGACAAAGGGAATTGTATACGGGATTGATTGAATCCTCGACATCGTGGTTCATCCGATGAGATCATCATGGAACATGTGGGAGCCAACATGGGTATCCAGATCCCGCTGTTGGTTATTGGCTGAATAGATGTCTCGGTCATGTATGCATGATTCCCGAACCCGTAGGGTCTACACACTTAAGGTTCGGTGACGCTAGAGTTGTTATGGGAATTAGTATGTGGTTACCGAATGTTGTTCAGAGTCATGGATGAGATCCTGGACGTTACGAGGAGTTCCGGAATGGTCCGGAGATAAAGATTTATATATGGGAAGTCCTTATTCGGTCGCCGGAAGTGTTCGAGGGTTTATCGGTATTGTACCGGGACCACCGAAGGGGTTCCGGGAGTCCACCGGGAGGGTCCACCTACCCCGGAGGGCCCTATGGGCTGAATATGGAGGGGAACCAGCCCCTAGGTGGGTTGGGCACCAAACCCCCCTAGGGCCCATGCGCCTAGGGTTTAGGGGAAACCCTAAAGGGGGCGCCCCCTTGGCTTGGGGGGCAAGCCCCCCCTCTAGATCCATATGGAGGGGTCGGCCCCCCTCTCTCTTGCCCCTATAAATAGAGGGGAGGTGGGAGGGCTGCCACACCCTTCCCCTGGCACAGCCCTCTCCCTCCCCAACACCTCCTCCTTCGTAGTAGTGCTTGGCGAAGCCCTGCCAGAGAATCGCAAGCTCCACCACCACGCCGTCGTGCTACCAGAGCTCTTCCTCAACTTCTCCTCTCCCCTTGGTGGATCAAGAAGGAGGAGACGTCCCTGGGCTGTAGGTGTGTTGAACGCGGAGGCGCCGTTGTTCGGTGCTTAGATCGGAATCAACCGTGATCTGAACCGCTGCGAGTACGACTCCTTCATCCGCGTTCTTGTAACGCTTCCGTTTCGCAATCTTCAAGGGTATGAAGATACACTCCCCTCTCTCGTTGCTAGCCTCTCCATAGATTGATCTTGGTGATGCGTAAAAAAATTTAATTTCTGAACGATCCCCAACAGTGGCATCATGAGCTAGGTCTATGCGTAGTTTCTATGCACGAGTAGAACACAAGATGTTGTGGGCGTCGATTTTGTCGATTTACTTGACGTTACTAGTAATATCTTGATTCGGCCGCATCGTGGAATGAAGCGGCCCAGATCGACCTTACACGTACGCTTACATGAGACTGGTTCCACCGACTGACATGCACTAGTTGCATAAGGTGGCTACCGGGTGTATGTCTCTCCCACTTTAGTCGGATCGGATTCAATGAAAAGGGTCCTTATGAAGGGTAAATAGAAATTGGCATATCACGTTGTGGTTTTGGCGTAGGTAAGAAACGTTCTTGCTAGAAACCTATAGCATACACGTAAAAAACTTGCAACAACAATTAGAGGATGTCTAACTTGTTCTTGCAGCATATGCCGTGTGATGTGATATGGCCAAAAGGATGTGATGAATGATATATGTGATGTATGAGATTGATCGTGTTCTTGTAATAGGAATAACGACTTGCATGTCGATGAGTATGACAACCGGCAGGAGCCATAGGAGTTGTCTTAATTTATTGTATGACCTGTGTGTCAATGAAAACATCATGTAAATACTTTACTTTATTGCTAAGCATTAGCCATAGTAGTAGAAGTAACAGTTGGCGAGACAACTTCATGAAGACACGATGATGGAGATCATGGTGTCATGCCGGTGACGATGACGATCATGGCGCCCCGAAGATGGAGATCAAAAGGAGCAAAATGATATTGGCCATATCATGTCACTATTTGATTGCATGTGATGTTTATCATGTTTATACATCTTATTTGCTTCGAACGACGGTAGCTTAAATAAGATGATCCCTCGCTAAAATTTCAAGAAATTGTTCCCCCTAACTGTGCACCGTTGCGAAGGTTCGTTGTTTCGAAGCACCACATGATGATTGGGTGTGATATATTCTAACATTCGAATACAACGGGTGTAAGCCAGATTTACACATGCAAAACACTTAGGTTGACTTGACGAGCCTAGCATGTACAGACATGGCCTTGGAACACGAGAGACCGAAAGGTCGAACATGAGTCATATAGGAGATACAATCAACATGGAGATGTTCACCGTTGATGACTAGTCTGTCTCACGTGATGATCGGACACGGCCTAGTCGATGCGGATCATGTATCACTTAGATGACTAGAGGGATATCTGTCTGAGTGGGAGTTCATGAAATAATTTGATTAGCTGAACTTAATTATCATGAACATAGTCTAAAATATTTGCAATATGTCTTGTAGATCAAATGGCCCATGCTAACATTGCCCTCAACTTCAACGCGTTCCTAGAGAAAACTGCTACCTCTTGAGCACTGCGTTGGTTTTCCCTTGAAGAGGAAAGGGTGATGCGGCAAAGTAGCGTAAGTATTTCCCTTAGTTTTTGAGAACCAAGTATCAATCCAGTAGGAGGCTACGTGCGAGTCCCTCGCACCTGCACAAAACAAATAAATCCTCGCAACCAATGCGATAAGGGGTTGTCAATCCCTACACGGTCACTTACGAGAGTGAGATCTGATAGATATGATAAGATAATGTTTTTGGTGTTTTTATGATAAAGGTGCAAAGTAAAATAAAAGCAAAGGAAATAACTAAGTGTTGGAAGATTAATATGATGGAAGATAGACCCGGGGGCCATAGGTTTCACTAGTGGCTTCTCTCAAGAGCATAAGTGTTTTACGGTGGGTGAACAAATTACTGTTGAGCAATTGATAGAATTGAGCATAGTTATGAGAATATCTAGGTATGATCATGTATATAGGCATCACGTCCAAGACAAGTAGACCGACTCCTGGCTGCATCTACTACTATTACTCCACACATCGACCGCTATCCAGCATGCATCTAGAGTATTAAGTTCATAAGAACAGAGTAACGCCTTAAGCAAGATGACATGATGTAGAGGGATAAATTCATGCAATATGATAAAAACCCTATCTTGTTATCCTCGATGGAAACAATACAATATGTGCCTTGCTACCCCTACTGTCACTGGGAAAGGACACCGCAAGATTGAACCCAAAGCTAAGCACTTCTCCCATTGCAAGAAAGATCAATCTAGTAGGCCAAACCAAACTGATAATTCGAAGAGACTTGCAAAGATAACCAATCATACATAAAAGAATTCAGAGAAGATTCAAATATTGTTCATAGATAAACTTGATCATAAACCCACAATTCATCGGTCTCAACAAACACACCGCAAAAGAAGATTACATCGAATAGATCTCCACAAGAGAGGGGGAGAACTTTGTATTGACATCCAAAAAGAGAGAAGAAGCCATCTAGCTAATAACTATGGACCCGAAGGTCTGAGGAAAACTACCCACACTTCATCGGAAGGGCTATGGTATTGATCTAGAAGCCCTCCATGATCGATGCCCCCTCCGGTGGAGCTCCGGAACAGGCCCCAAGATGGGATCTCGTGGATACAGAAAGTTGCGGCGGTGGAATTAGGGTTTTGGCTCCGTCTCTGATTGTTTGGAGGTACGTAGGTATATATAGGAGGAAGGAGTACGTCGGTGGAGCAACAGGGGGCCCACGAGGGTCGAGGGCGCGCCTGGGGGGTAGGCGCGCCCCCCTACCTCGTGGCTTCCCTATTGGTTGCTTGACGTAGGGTCCAAGTCTCCTAGATCTTGTTCGTTCCAAAAATCACGTTCCCGAAGGTTTCATTCCGTTTGGACTCCGTTTGATATTCGTTTTCTTCGAAACCCTAAAATAGGCAAAAAAAACAGCAATTCTGGGCTGGGCCTCCGGTTAGTAGGTTAGTCCCAAAAATAATATAAAAGTGTATAATAAAGCCCAATAATGTCCAAAATAGTAGATAATATAGCATGGAGCAATCAAAAATTATAGATATGTTGGAGACGTATCAAGCATCCCCAAGCTTAATTCCTACTCGTCCTCGAGTAGGTAAATGATAAAAACAGAATTTTTGATGTGGAATGCTACTAGGAAAATTTCAATGTAATTCTTCTTAATTGTGGTATGAATATTCAGATCAGAAAGATTCAAGACAAAAGTTTAATATTGACATAAAAAATAATACTTCAAGCATACTAACTAAGCAATTATGTCTTCTCAAAATAACATGGCCAAAGAAAGTTCATCCCTACAAAATCATATAGTTTAGTCATGCTCCATTTTCGTCACACAAGAATGCTCTCATCATGCACAACCGTGATGACAAGACTAGCAATTGTTTCATACTTTAGTAATCTCAAACTTTATAAACCTTCACGCAATACATGAGCGTGAGCCATGGATATAGCACTATGGGTGGAATAGAGTGTAATGATGGGGGTTATGTGGAGAAGACAAAAAAGGAGATAGTCTCACATCAACGAGGCTAATCAATGGGCTACGGAGATGCCCATCGATTGATGTTAATGCAAGGAGTAGGGATTGCCATGCAACGGATGCACTAGAGCTATAAATGTATGAAAGCTCAACAAAAGAAACTAGTGGGTGTGCATCCAACTTGCTTGCTCACGAAGACCTAGGGAACTTGAAGAGGCCCATTGTTGGAATATACAAGCCAAGTTCTATAATGAAAAATTCCCACTAGTATATGAAAGTGACAAAACAAGAGACTCTCTATCATGAAGACCATGGTGCTACTTTGAAGCACAAGTGTGGAAAAAAAGATAGTAGCATTGTCCCTTTTCATTTCTCTTTTTTTTGGGCCTTCTTTTTTTGGCCTTTCTCTTTTTTTTATTGGGACAATGCTCTATTAAATGATGATCATCACACTTCTATTTATTTACAACTCAATGATTACAACTCGATACTAGAACAAGGTATGACTCTATATGAATGCCTCCGGCGGTGTACCGGGATATGCAATGAACCAAGAGTGACATGTATGAAAGAATTATGAATGGTGGATTTGCCACAAATACTATGTCAACTACATGATCATGCTAAACAATATGACAATGATGAACGTGTCATGATAAACGGGATGGTGGAAAGTTGCATGGCAATATATCTCGGAATGGCTATGGAAATGCCATAATAGGTAGGTATGGTGGCTGTTTTGAGGAAGATATAAGGAGGTTTATGTGTGACAGAGCGTATCATATCACGGGGTTTGGATGCACCGGCGAAGTTTGCACCAACTCTCAATGTGAGAAAGGGAAATGCACGGTACCGAAGAGGCTAGCAATGATGGAAAGGTGAGAGTGCGTATAATCCATGGAATCAACATTAGTCATAAAGAACTCACATACTTATTGCAAAAATCTATAAGTCATCAAAAACCAAGCACTACGTGCATGCTCCTAGGGGGATAGATTGGTAGGAAAAGACCATCGCTCGTCCCCGACCGCCACTCATAAGGAGGACAATCAAAGAACACCTCATGTTTCAAATTTGTTACATAACGTTTACCATACATGCATGCTACGGGACTTGCAAACTTCAACACAAGTATTTCTCAATTTCACAACTACTCAACTAGCACAACTTTAATATCACTACCTCCATATCTCAAAACAATCATCAAGCATCAAACTTCTCTTAGTATTCAAAACAATCATAAGAAAGTTTTTACTAATCTTGAATACCTAGCATATTATGATTATTTAAGAAAATTACCATGCTATTTAAGACTCTAAAAAAATCTAAGTGAAGCATGAGAGATCAATATTTTCTATAAAACAAATCCACCACTGTGCTCTAAAAGATATAAGTGAAGTACTGTCGGCGTTCTGGGAATGGGGGGTCCCCAGACTTGCCTGCCTGCGGCGTGGCTCAAAAGGGGGCCCAGCGCGGCCCATCTTCATCAACACAGACCCAAGACCCTCGCGAGGGGCCAAGCCTCGCGGGGCGGACGACACGGAGCTTCCTCAGGCACGGCCTCATCAGGCTGGCTCGCGAGGAGGCGGAGAGATCAAGGCGGGGTACCTCACGAGGTGCCCGTGACGCAAGCCATGACGACCAAAGGCGCCAGGCGGGCGCCAGCCGCGCAGTGTCCTCCTTTCCTCTTTGGTGCAAAGGGAGCAAGCGCAGGCGAGAGCATCAAGCAAAGGCACCCGTTTCGGTGCAACGAGACCAAGACCAGTCCAACGGCAGGGAGGAAGTCATTGTGGAGCCCAAGCCAACATCACCACCAGAGCCTTTGGCAGGCTAGGACCAACTTTAGTCAGGATAAGTGTACCAGATGTTCCCCTTCAAAATGGCCAATTGTTGGCGCCCTTCCCGCTCAATATTTGGGGAAGAGGCCCAGGGCCTTTGCCTATAAATAGGACTAACCACCCACAGGTTAGTGGGGATCGTAATCAAGAGATCGGATCGCAATCGGATCGGAGAGAGAATCGAGAAGAGAGAGAGAGAGAGAGAGAGAAGGGTGACTGAACTCCTCCTAGCAGTTCATCCCCTCAGCCAAGAACAGACCCTCGCGAGGCTGTTCTTCCTTGTACTGCTCATCATCATCAGCCCAAGAGGCAATCCACCACACCACACACTGGAGTAGGGTATTACACCACAACGGTGGCCCGAACCAGTATAAACCCTGTGTCTCTTGTGCTGTTCTTTCCATAGCTTAGATCTTAGCGAGGCGGAGGGGTGCAGGTAGGTAGCAGGCGAAATCTCCGCCCGCACCCCAGTGTTCGAACCTCAAGGGTCTGCCGGAACCCGAAATCCGACATTTGGCATGCCAGGTAGGGGTGCGCCGGAATTCGTCTTCCACCACCCCGTTCTCCTCTGACCATCGCGCCCATGTCTGACGCTCGTCGGGCCCGCGCCGAGCGCCGGGCCACTCTCGCTTCCCGCGTCGCCCAGACGGCTCCTGTCGGCGGGCGTCCTCGCCGTTCCCCGTCACCTGCTGTCAATGCCGCCACCGGCCCGGCGGGGGACGAGCAGCAAGCGCCGTCTCAGCACCCGTCCGTGCGGCAAGACGGCCACACCGCTACTCCCTCGCTCACCCCAGCTGGTTCTTCGTCCCGCGCGCTCCATGCACCCATGGAGGCTCGAGCTGCGCTCATCGCGGCAAACAAGCTCCTGCGCTGCCGTCCAGTCGACGACGCCTACGAAGAGTGGCTTGACCGCGTCGCCGAGCTCGTCCGCGCCGCAGGGGGCTCTCCTGCACCATCCGTTCCGCTGCACCGCACCCCGCCCCACGCGGGCGACGAAGCTCCGGGGGCGCCCCAGCCGCCTCCTCCTCAAGAAGGCGCCATGGCTCCAAGGCACGTGGCCCCTGGGCGGAACCCGCTGCGTCAGGTGCCAGCGCGGCAAGAGCAGAGCTGCCAAGAAGTCCCTCGCCCGCAAGAAGCTGCCCGGGCGCTCCCTGCTCCAGCACGTCGTGACCATGCTCCTGCTCCCGCACGTCAAGACCCCGCGCTGCTCCCAGCTGCAGCGCGTGGGGACATGCTGTTGGGGAACGTAGTAATTTCAAAATTTTCCTACGCACACGCAAGATCATGGTGATGCATAGCAACGAGGGGAGAGTATGATCTACGTACCCTTGTAGATCGCAACGGAAGCGTTGACACAACGTTGAGGAAGTAGTCGTACGTCTTCTTCCCGATCCGACCGATCCAAGCACCGTTACTCCGGCACCTCCTAGTTCTTAGCACACGTTCAGCTTGATGACGATCCTCGGGCTCCGATCCAGCAAAGCGTCGAGGATGAGTTCCGTCAGCACGACGGCGTGGTGACGATCTTGATGTACTACCGACGCAGGGCTTCGCCTAAGCACTGCAACAATATGACCGAGGTAGAATATGGTGGCAGGGGGCACCGCACAACGGCTAAGGAAAGATCTCAATGATCAATTGTGTGTCTAGAGGTGCCCCCTGCCCCCGTATATAAAGGGGCCAAGGGGGGAGGGTGTGGCCAGCCAAGGGGTGCGCCAGGAGGAGTCCTACTCCCGCCGGGAGTAGGACTCCCCCCTCCAATCCTATTCCAACTAGGACTCCCCAAGGGGGGAAAGAGAGAGGGGGTGGCCGACCACCTTCCCTAGTCCTAATAGGACTAGGGGAAGGGGGAGGCACGCAGCCCATGTGGGAAGCCCTTTCACCTTTCCACTAGGGCCCATGACGACCCATTTGCCTCCCGGGGGGTTCCGGTAACCTCCCGGTAATCCGGTAAAATCCCGATTTCACCCGGAACACTTCCGATGTCCAAACATAGGCTTCCAATATATCAATCTTTATGTCTCGACCATTTCGAGACTCCTCGTCATGTCCGTGATCACATCCGGGACTCTCCGAACAACCTTCGGTACATCAAAATGCATAAACTCATAATAAACTGTCATCGTAACTTAAGCGTGGACCCTACGGTTCGAGAACAATGTAGACATGACCGAGACACGTCTCCGGTCAATAACCAATAGCGGGACCTGGATGCCCATATTGGCTCCTACATATTACGAAGATCTTTATCGGTCAGACCATAACAACATACGTTGTTCCCTTTGTCATCGGTATGTTACTTGCCCGAGATTCGATCGTCGGTATCCAATACCTAGTTCAATCTCGTTACCGGCAAGTCTCTTTACTCGTTCCGTAATACATCATCTCGCAACTAACTCATTAGTTGCAATGCTTGCAAGGCTTAAGTGATGTGCATTACCGAGAGGGCCCAGAGATACCTCTCCGACGATCGGAGTGACAAATCCTATTCTCGAAATACGCCAACCCAACATCTACCATTGGAGACACCTGTAGTACTCCTTTATAATCACCCAGTTACGTTGTGACGTTTGGTAGCTACCCAAAGTGTTCCTCCGGCAAACGGGAGTTGCATAATCTCATAGTCATAGGAACATGTATAAGTCATGGATAAAGCAATAGCAACATACTAAACGATCGGGTGCTAAGCTAATAGAATGGGTCATGTCAATCAGATCATTCAACTAATGATGTGACCTCGTTAATCAAATAACAACTCTTTGTTCATGGTTAGGAAACATAACCATCTTTGATTAACGAGCTAGTCTAGTAGAGGCATACTAGTGACACTCTGTTTGTCTATGTATTCACACATGTATTATGTTTCCGGTTAATACAATTCTAGCATGAATAATAAACATTTATCATGATATAAGGAAATAAATAATAACTTTATTATTGCCTCTAGGGCATATTTCCTTCAGTCTCCCACTTGCACTAGAGTCAATAATCTAGATTACACTGTAATGATCCTAACACCCATGGAGTCTTGGTGCTGATCATGTTTTGCTCGTGGAAGAGGCTTAGTCAACGGGTCTGCAACATTCAGATCCGTATGTATCTTGCAAATCTCTATGTCTCCCACCTGGACTAGATCCCGGATGGAGTTGAAGCGTCTCTTGATGTGTTTGGTCCTTTTGTGAAATCTGGATTCCTTTGCCAAGGCAATTGCACCAGTATTGTCACAAAAGATTTTCATCGGACCCGATGCACTAGGTATGACACCTAGATCGGATATGAACTCCTTCATCCAGACTCCTTCGTTTGCTGCTTCCGAAGCAGCTATATACTCCGCTTCACATGTAGATCCCGCTACGACGCTTTGTTTAGAACTGCACCAACTGACAGCTCCACCGTTTAATGTAAACACGTATCCGGTTTGCGATTTAGAATCGTCCGGATCAGTGTCAAAGCTTGCATCAACGTAACCTCTTACGGTGAGCTCTTTGTCACCTCCATATATGAGAAACATATCCTTAGTCCTTTTCAGGTATTTCAGGATGTTCTTGACCGCTGTCCAGTGATCCACTCCTGGATTACTTTGGTACCTCCCTGCTAAACTTATAGCAAGGCACACATCAGGTCTGGTACACAGCATTGCATACATGATAGAGCCTATGGCTGAAGCATAGGGAACATCTTTCATTTTCTCTCTATCTTCTGAAGTGGTCGGGCTTTGAGTCTTACTCAATCTCACACCTTGTAACACAGGCAAGAACCCTTTCTTTGTTTGATCCATTTTGAACTTCTTCAAAATCTTTTCAAGGTATGTGCTTTGTGAAAGTCCAATTAAGCGTCTTGATCTATCTCTATAGATCTTTATGCCTAATATGTAAGCAGCTTCACCGAGGTCTTTCATTGAAAAACTTTTATTCAAGTATCCCTTTATGCTATCCAGAAATTCTATATCATTTCCAATCAGTAATATGTCATCCACATATAATATTAGAAATGCTACAGAGCTCCCACTCACTTTCTTGTAAATACAGGCTTCTCCGAAAGTCTGTATAAAACCAAATGCTTTGATCACACTATCAAAGCGTTTATTCCAACTCCGAGAGGCTTGCACCAGTCCATAAATGGATCGCTGGAGCTTGCACACTTTGTTAGCTCCCTTTGGATCGACAAAACCTTCCGGTTGCATCATATACAACTCTTCTTCCAGAAAACCATTCAGGAATGTAGTTTTGACATCCATCTGCCAAATTTCATAATCATAAAATGCGGCAATTGCTAACATGATTCGGACAGACTTAAGCATCGCTACGGGTGAGAAAGTCTCATCGTAGTCAATCCCTTGAACTTGTCGAAAACCTTTTGCGACAAGTCGAGCTTTGTAGACATTAACATTACCATCAGCGTCAGTCTTCTTCTTAAAGATCCATTTATTCTCAATTGCTTGCCGATCATCGGGCAAGTCAACCAAAGTCCATACTTTGTTCTCATACATGGATCCCATCTCAGATTTCATGGCTTCAAGCCACTTTGCGGAATCTGGGCTCACCATCGCTTCTTCATAGTTCGTAGGTTCATCATGATCTAGTAGCATGACTTCCAGAACAGGATTTCTGTACCACTCTGGTGGGGATCTCACTCTGGTTGATCTACGAGGTTCAGTAGTATCTTGATCTAAAGTTTCATGATCATCATCATTAGCTTCCTCACTTATTGGAGTAGGTGTCGCAGAAACAGTTTTCTGTGATGTTCTACTTTCTAATAAGGGAGTAGGTACAGTTACCTCGTCAAGTTCTACTTTCCTCCCACTCACTTCTTTCGAGAGAAACTCCTTCTCTAGGAAGTTTCCGAACTTAGCAACAAAAGTCTTGCCTTCGGATCTGTGATAGAAGGTGTATCCAATAGTTTCCTTTGGATATCCTATGAAGACACATTTTTCCGATTTGGGTTCGAGCTTATCAGGTTGAAGCTTTTTCACATAAGCATCGCAGCCCCAAACTTTAAGAAACGACAACTTTGGTTTCTTGCCAAACCATAGTTCATAAGGCGTCGTCTCAACGGATTTTGATGGTGCCCTATTTAACGTGAATGTGGCCGTCTCTAAAGCATAACCCCAAAATGATAGCGGTAAATCAGTAAGAGACATCATAGATCGTACCATATCTAGTAAAGTACGATTACGACGTTCGGACACACCATTACGCTGTGGCGTTCCGGGTGGCGTGAGTTGCGAAACTATTCCACAATTTTTCAAATGTACACCAAACTCGTAACTCAAATATTCTCCTCCATGATCAGATCGTAGAAATTTTATTTTCTTGTTACTATGATTTTCAACTTCACTCTGAAATTCTTTAAACTTTTCAAATGTTTCAGACTTGTGTTTCATTAAGTAGATATACCCATATCTGCTTAAGTCATCTGTGAAGGTGAGAAAATAACGATATCCGCCACGAGCCTCAATATTCATCGGTCCACATACATCGGTATGTATGATTTCCAACAAATCTGTTGCTCTCTCCATAGTACCGGAGAACGGTGTTTTAGTCATCTTGCCCATGAGGCACGGTTCGCAAGTACCAAGTGATTCATAATCAAGTGGTTCCAAAAGTCCATCAGTATGGAGTTTCTTCATACGCTTTACACCGATATGACCTAAACGATAGTGCCACAAATAAGTTGCACTTTCATTATCAACTCTGCATCTTTTGGCTTCAACATTATGAATATGTGTGTCACTACTATCGAGATTCATCAAAAATAGACCACTCTTCAAAGGTGCATGACCATAAAAGATATTACTCATATAAATAGAACAACCATTATTCTCTGACTTAAATGAATAACCGTCTCGCATTAAACAAGATCCAGATATAATGTTCATGCTCAACGCTGGCACCAAATAACAATTATTTAGGTCTAATATTAATCCCGAAGGTAGATGTAGAGGTAGCGTGCCGACCGCGATCACATCGACTTTGGAACCGTTTCCCACGCGCATCGTCACCTCATCCTTTGCTAGTGTCCGCTTATTCTGTAGTCCCTGTTTCGAGTTGCAAATATTAGCAACAGAACCAGTATCAAATACCCAGGTGCTACTGCGAGCATTAGTAAGGTAAACATCAATAACATGTATATCACATATACCTTTGTTCACCTTGCCATCCTTCTTATCCGCCAAATACTTGAGGCAGTTCCGCTTCTAGTGACCAGTCTGCTTGCAGTAGAAGCACTCAGTTTCAGGCTTAGGTCCAGACTTGGGTTTCTTCTCTTGAGCAGCAACTTGCTTGCTGTTCTTCTTGAAGTTCCCCTTCTTCTTCCCTTTGCCCTTTTTCTTGAAACTAGTGGTTTTGTTAACCATCAACACTTGATGCTCCTTCTTGATTTCTACCTCCGCAGCTTTCAGCATTGCGAAGAGCTCGGGAATAGTCTTGTTCATCCCTTGCATATTATAGTTCATCACGAAGCTTTTGTAGCTTGGTGGCAGTGATTGGAGAATTCTGTCAATGACGCAATCATCCGGGAGAGTAACTCCCAATTGAATCAAGTGATTATTATACCCAGACATTTTGAGTATATGCTCACTGACAGAACTGTTCTCCTCCATCTTACAGCTATAGAACTTATTGGAGACTTCATATCTCTCAATCCGGGCATTTGCTTGAAATATTAACTTCAACTCCTGGAACATCTCATATGCTCCATGACGTTCAAAACGTCGTTGAAGTCCCGATTCTAAGACGTAAAGCATGGCACACTGAACTATCGAGTAGTCATCAGCTTTGCTCTGCCAGACGTTCATAACTTCTGGTGTTGCTCTAGCAGCAGGCCTGGCACCTAGCGGTGCTTCCAGGACGTAATTCTTCTGTGCAGCAATGAGGATAATCCTCAAGTTACGGACCCAGTCCGTGTAATTGCTACCATCATCTTTCAACTTTGCTTTCTCAAGGAATGCATTAAAATTTAACGGAACAACAGCACGAGCCATCTATCTACAATCAACATAAACAAGCAAGATACTATCAGGTACTAAGTTCATGATAAGTTTAAGTTCAGTTAATCAAATTTACTTAAGAACTCCCACTTAGATAGACATCCCTCTAATCCTCTAAGTGATCACGTGATCCAAATCAACTAAACCATAACCGATCATCACGTGAGATGGAGTAGTTTTCAATGGTGAACATCGTTATGTTGATCATATCTACTATATGATTCACGCTCGACCTTTCGGTCTCCGTGTTCCGAGGCCATATCTGTATATGCTTGGCTCGTCAAGTATAACCTGAGTATTCCGCGTGTGCAACTGTTTGCACCCGTTGTATTTGAACATAGAGCCTATCACACCCGATCATCACGTGGTGTCTCAGCACGAAGAACTTTTGCAACGGTGCATACTCAGGGAGAACACTTCTTGATAATTTAGTGAGA
This sequence comes from Triticum urartu, assembly GCF_003073215.2. Lineage (NCBI taxonomy): Eukaryota > Viridiplantae > Streptophyta > Magnoliopsida > Poales > Poaceae > Triticum > Triticum urartu. Next base: position 567,057,133 of record NC_053025.1, read on the forward strand.
GATCATCTTATAATGCTACCGTCAATCAAAGCAAGATAAGATGCATAAAAGGATAAACATCACATGCAATCAATATAAATGATATGATATGGCCATCATCATCTTGTGCTTGTGATCTCCATCTCCGAAGCACCGTCATGATCACCATCGTCACCGGCGCGACACCTTGATCTCCATCGTAGCATCGTTGTCGTGTCGCCAATCTTATGCTTCCACAACTATCACTACCGCTTAGTAATAAAGTAAAGCATTACATCGCGATTGCATTGCATACAATAAAGCGACAACCATATGGCTCCTGCCAGTTGCCGATAACTCGGTTACAAAACATGATCTTCTCATACAATAAAATTCAGCATCATGCTTTGACCATATCACATCACAACATGCCCTGGAAAAACAAGTTAGACGTCCTCTACTTTGTTGTTGCAAGTTTTACGTGGCTGCTACGGGCTTAAGTAAGAACCAATCTCACCTACGCATCAAAACCACAATGATAGTTTGTCAAATAGACTCCGTTTTAACCTTCTCAAGGACCGGGCGTAGCCATACTTGGTTCAACTAAAGTTGGGGAGACAATCGCCCGCAAGCCATCTCTGTGCAAAGCACGTCGAGGGAACCGGTCTCGCGTAAGCGTACGCGTAAGGTTGGTCCGGGTCGTCTCGTCCAACAATACCGCCGAACCAAAGTATGACATGCTGGTAGGCAGTATGTCTTGTATCGTCCACAACTCACTTGTGTTCTACTCGTGCATATAACATCAAACCATAAAACCTAGGCTCGGATGCCACTGTTGGGGAACGTAGTAATTTCAAAATTTTCCTACGCACACGCAAGATCATGGTGATGCATAGCAACGAGGGGAGAGTATGATCTACGTACCCTTGTAGATCGCAACGGAAGCGTTGACACAACGTTGAGGAAGTAGTCGTACGTCTTCTTCCCGATCCGATCGATCGAAGCACCGTTACTCCGGCACCTCCGAGTTCTTAGCACACGTTCAGCTTGATGACGATCCTCGGGCTCCGATCCAGCAAAGCGTCGAGGATGAGTTCCGTCAGCACGACGGCGTGGTGACGATCTTGATGTACTACCGACGCAGGGCTTCGCCTAAGCACTGCAACAATATGACCGAGGTAGAATATGGTGGCAGGGGGCACCGCACACGGCTAAGGAACGATCTCAATGATCAATTGTGTGTCTAGAGGTGCCCCCTGTCCCCGTATATAAAGAGGCAAAGGAGGAGAGGTGCGGCCAGACCCTTGGTGCGCCAGGAGGAGTCCTACTCCTACCGGGAGTAGGACTCCCCCCTCCAATCCTATTCCAACTAGGATTCTCCAAAAGGAAAAGAGAAAGAGGGGGGCCGGCCCCTTCTCCTAGTCCTAATAGGACTAGGGAAGGGGGGAGGCGCGCAGCCCTATGTGGGCAGCCCTTTCACCTTTCCACCAAGGCCCATGTTGGCCCATTTGGCTCCCGGGGGGTTCCGGTAACCCTCCCGGTATTCCGGTAAAATCCCGATTTCACCCGGAACACTTCCGATGTCCAAACATAGGCTTCCAATATATCAATCTTTACGTCTCGACCATTTCGAGACTCCTCGTCATGTCCGTGATCATATCCGGGACTCCGAACAACCTTCGGTACATCAAAATGCATAAACTCATAATAACTGTCATCGTAACGTTAAGCGTGCGGACCCTACGGTTCGAGAACAATGTAGACATGACCGAGACACATCTCCGGTCAATAACCAATAGCGGGACCTGGATGCCCATATTGGCTCCCACATATTCTATGAAGATCTTTATCGGTCAGACCGCATAACAACATACGTTGTTCCCTTTGTCATCGGTATGTTACTTGCCCGAGATTCGATCATCGGTATCCAATACCTAGTTCAATCTCGTTACCGGCAAGTCTCTTTACTCGTTCCGTAATACATCATCCCGCAACTAACTTATTAGTTGCAATGCTTGCAAGGCTTAAGTGATGTGCATTACCGAGAGGGCCCAGAGATACCTCTCCGACGATCGGAGTGACAAATCCTATTCTCGAAATACACCAACCCAACATCTACCATTGGAGACACCTGTAGTACTTCTTTATAATCACCCAGTTACGTTGTGACGTTTGGTAGCACCCAAAGTGTTCCTCCAGCAAACGGGAGTTGCATAATCTCATAGTCATAGGAACATGTATAAGTCATGGATAAAGCAATAGCAACATACTAAACGATCGGGTGCTAAGCTAATAGAATGGGTCATGTCAATCAGATCATTCAACTAATGATGTGACCTCGTTAATCAAATAACAACTCTTTGTTCATGGTTAGGAAACATAACCATCTTTGATTAACGAGCTAGTCTAGTAGAGGCATACTAGTGACACTTTGTTTGTCTATGTATTCACACATGTATTATGTTTCCAGTTAATACAATTCTAGAATGAATAATAAACCTTTATCATGATATAAGGAAATAAATAATAACTTTATTATTGCCTCTAGGGCATATTTCCTTCACATGCAAGACCAAGCTCTCCGTCACCCAAGGCCTTCCGTGGCCACAGTAGGCTGCCGTGCCTTCACCACCGAGCTACGCAGCGTCGCGTGGCCCGGCAAGTTCAAGCCAGACCTGCCTCCTCGTTACGACGGCATGGCTAACCCTGCGGAGTTCCTCCAGCTCTATGAGCTGGGCATCGAAGTTGCCAACGGAGACAAGAAGGTCATGGCGAACTGGTTTCCCATGGCGCTCAAGGACGGGGCCCGCACCTGGCTCCTGAACCTAGCTCCAGGCACGATCTCCTCCTGGGACGAAATGCGCACCCGCTTCATCGCCAACTTCCAAGGTACTCGCGACCGGCCACCCGCCGTGAGCGACATGCGCCGCATCAAGCAACAACCTGGAGAGACCCTGCAGAAGTACATGCAGCGCTTCAACAACGCACGCCTCAAGATTCCCAAGGTGACCGAGGAGGCCATCATCTCAGCCTTCTCCGACGGCGTGCGCGATTTCAAGATGAAGGAGGAGCTAGCGATGCATGAAGACTTGTGCACTTCCTTGGAGTTGTTCAACTTGGCAACCAAGTGTGCCAGGGCTGAGGAAGGGCGTCTCTCCCTCCTTGAGCTGCCTGCCGCAGACCCAGAAGAGAGGAAGCCCAAGGCCAAGGATGTGAAGCGCAAGGGGGCTGCCGTGCTCGCGGCAGAACCAGACACCAAGCGGGGCAGAGATCAGCCCGAACCTTCCAAGGGCAGTCGGTACTGTGTGTACCACGACCTCCACACCCACAACACCAACGAATGTCAAGAGCTCTGAGCCGTGCGAGAAGGAAGGATCGGCCGTCGCCCCGACCGTGGTGACCGGGGCTACGGTCGAGGAGGAGGAAGGAACGCAGGACGCTGGGAAGACCGCGGCCCGTGCCAAGGGTGGCGCGATCAACCTCGCGAGGATCGCTGGCAAGACCAGCCTCGCGAGGGAGACTGGAGGGATCAGCCTTGCAAGGATCGCCCGCAAGGCAACGCAGGCCTCCCTCCGCTGCCGCCGCAGCCAAGGAGAAACAAGGACCGCCATCAGGACGAGGGGGCTGGGGGCTTCCAGGAGCCGCGCGTGGTCGCCTGCATCCTGGGCGGGGCTCAAGCCCCAGCCTCTCAACGCATCTTCAAGCAGTTCGCCCGCGAAGTGAATGCAGTCCTCCCCAAGCTCAAAGCCACGCGCCCTCTCAGGTGGTCGGCGTGCGCCATCACGTTCAGCTCAGCAGATCAGCTCAAGTGTGCAGCTACAGCCGGAGTCCTCCGGATGCTTTGTTCCCCAATCATCAGCAACATGGTGGTCACCAGGACCCTCATCGATGGCGGGGCAGGGCTCAACGTCCTGTCCGTGGAAACATTCAACAATCTCCAAGTGCCCTACAACCAGCTTCAGCCAACCAAGCCTTTCTCCGGAGTCACCGACGGCTCCACGGTCCCGATTGGGCAGGTCCACCTCCATGTCACCTGCGGGGCACGCGACAACTACCGCACCGAGCTCATCGACTTCGACGTCGCTCACATTCGCCTGTCGTACAACGCCATCCTTGGGTACCCAGCGCTGGCCAAGTTCATGGCCATAACTCACCATGGCTACAACGTCCTCAAGATGCCAGGAAGTGGCGGAGTCATCATGGTGCCCTGTGAAGAGAAGGACGCGGTGTGTTCCCTGGAACGAGCCTTTCAGGCCGCATCACTGGAAGACCCGGATCGCGGAAGCAGGAGGCTTCCCGAGACCGCCCCCAAGAAGAAGAAGACATCGTCCGGCCCGGCCCCTCAGGAGGCAGGCCCCTCAGGGCCCGCGCCTGCCCAGGGGGTACCTCCTTCCATCGCATAGGAAAGCGCGCCCGGTGCCCTCCTCAGGCAGGGCTCGGGGGCTCTCCCCTGGAGGGCCACCGACCTGGCTAAGGTCACGAGGGAGGCGCTTGGGCACCACATGGAGGCGTGTTTCGAAGCACGTTTCCCTCAAGAAGGAGTAAGGCAAGGAGGGCCAGACCCTCAGGAGTTCGTCAGCAAGGCCATTCAGGAGCTACAGGAGTCAAGAGTCATGAAAGGCGGCCGCCGCCTACCAGCTGTGGCTCCCCATCCAGGCGAGGATGGTGGGCTGCGCGTCTGCATCGACATACCACAGCTCAATCGAGTCGCCTCTCTGGAGCGCATCTGGCCCTCGCGAGTGGGGCACTGCGAAGGTCCACCCCACAGCTACGTTCGCATGCCTTACGGCTTGCCGAACGCGGCTGCCACGTACCAGCGCCTCATGAGGGGCATCATGGAGGCTCAAGAGGCCAGGCGTTCCGCAGCCCTGGCGGAGATGGAGATGGTCCGCGAGGAGCCACCAGCGCCTCCGAAGCCTCCCGAGGCCCCTGGGCCTGGGGGCTCATGAGGATCGGCTTCCGCAGCCCACCGAGTCTGCTACACCAACACTCCTTCGTCCTCAACATCATCAGGTGACATCTTTCAAGTTTCACTTCTAGCTGGGAGCGCCCCCCAGGGCTGCATTATTCCCAGGCCGCATGGTTCCGTCCCTGCGGCATGTATCCCTTTTATTTCATGTTGTTAGCTTACCTTGCTGGGGGCACCCCTCGGGCTGCATCATCCCCCAAGCCGCTCGGGTCAGACCCAGCGGCATGTATCCCTTTTGCGTTTATTTCCGGCTATGCGTTCGACCCACCATGCTTGATTATTTGATGCCTGTCCACGGCACCTCTTCTTCTCCATGCCGACCACTTGCACGTTAAAGGGGGGTACCTGAGCATCGCGACTCAGGGCTCTTACTGGCTCTCCAGCCGTCACCCTCTGGCCTTGTCCATGCCATCGCGACCTGGCATACCAGCGACGGCTGAGACCAGCTCGAGGGCCGGGACCCGAGGACGTAGAGTGCCGGCATCTAACCAAATTTGCAGGGATACATCACAAGATAAGGCCCAGTGCCAGGCGCAACCCGCCTAGAGGTAGGGCCCCGTGAGTCCCGCGCTAGCTCATGGGTGCCCAGATACACCTCGCTAGGCCCTACCGTGCCAGCCACGTGTCAGGGCGGGGCTGTACATGCCCCGGGGGCTCCTCCCGGAGGGGAGCCCCCTCCCACGTACCAGTGGAAGCACCATGCTCCGCGCTGGCTGATGACACTACCGAGGAGCGGCTATGCCCGTACACATACGAAAGCGCTATGCTCCGCGCTGGTGATAAACAACTGAGGGTGGCCCCCGGGCCGCATCAACCTCAGGGAGCCCAGAGCTCAGTGTCTAGCCTCATCGTAACGCCTCCCCTCGGGAGTGCCGCGTGAGGGGGCTGGGCACGGGGGCTGCGCCTGGGTCACGCCCAGACGCATGCCACCCAGCCAGCCTCCCCCCCCCCCCCGGGTCTGGTTCGTCGCGCATCTCTCCCCGAGCGGAGCCAAGGTACGAAAGCTGTTTGAGCGTCAAGGGGGACTCCTGAGCATCGCGAATCAGGAGCCTAACTGGTCACATAGCCCCTCACTCCTTAGTTCCGAAAGGCTAACGGCGGCTGAGGTATGCGCGCGGCCGGGCTCTGTAGACGTAGAACGGTAGATCCACCCACATCACACCTCCCTACTTGCTGTTCGTGTGCCAAGGGGACTCCTGAGCATCGCGACTCAGGAGCCTAACTTGTCACGTAGCCCCTAACTCCTTGGTCCCGTCCTGGTTTCCGGTCGGGGCTAACGGCGGCTGAGGTATGCGCGGGGCCGGGCTCTGCCGGCGTAGAACATAAGCAAGTAGGAAGGAAAAGCATAAATTTTAAATGCCAAACTGTTATCTCAATGCCAAACGCAATTTTAAATGCCTCCCCGAGGCATGGTACATGTGCAGGAATCAAAGGTAGGACAGGAGCCACAACGGAGTCACTTGTCGGTGGTGGAGCAGCGCGGAGTGGGTTCGCCTCATGGAGCAGCGGGGTCGGCAGCGCCTTGCTTCGGCTTGGTGCTGAAGGCCCGGAACTTCCCCAGCAGAGCCTCGGCATGACCCTTCACGGCCTCGGCAGTGGCAGCGGCAGCGGCACGCTCGCCGCTTACTGCCTCCAGCAGGCTGTCGAGATCGATGCCGGGATCGCGAAGGTAGATGTGGGTGAGGACCCGCGTCAGCGCTGTAGAAGACAGGACACGCGCCTCGGCCTCAGCCGTGGGGCCAAGGCCAAGGGCGACATCTTCAAGAGTGTGAACCAGGAAGGGAAGCAGCTTGGCGGGGCCGTCCTCGGCGCCAGCTAGCGGGCTCTCCAGGCCGCTGTCATAAAGCTTCATCAGCGAGGAGCGAGCCTTCGCCTCCATCTCCACGAAGGCCACGCGGTCCTCGGCAAGAACCTGGGCCTTGTCGTCCAGCTCGACCTTCCTCACCCCCAACTCCTGCTCCAGCGCGCCTAGGCGGTCGCGGCGCTTCCTGAGCTTGGCCTCCCGGCCCTCGACGGCCGCCTCGCGAGCCTTCACGCCTTCTTCCTGCTCTTGGTGAAGGCGGACCTCTTTCGCGAGCTGGTCCCGCAGGCCTTGCAGCTCGTCCTCTAGCGCCTTGCAGCGACCACGGACGTCGACCACCTCCCCCAGGGCTGCGTCACGAGCAGCCTTCGCCTCAAGGACGGCCTGCCTCTCCTCATCGCAAGCCGTCGAGGCCTGGACCAGCGCCGCCCGAATCGAAGCGTCGGAGCGAATCCATCCTAAAGCCAGCTCCAAGCGCCCGGCCACCAAGCGAGGGTCGGCACCAAGAAGATCCTGCCGCAGCCGGTACAGCTCAGCAGCAGCACGATCCAGAACGACAGGAGGAGTCGGAGAGACAGCAGTCGGTGGAGTAGGAGGAGAAGGCGGCAGCGCGACCACAGCATCCTGAGGCGGAGCCTGCTGCGCCCCAACGGCTTGAAGGAAATATGCCCTAGAGGCAATAATAAAGTTATTATTTATTTCCTTATATCATGATAAATGTTTATTATTCATGCTAGAATTGTATTAACCGGAAACATAATACATGTGTGAATACATAGACAAACAGAGTGTCACTAGTATGCCTCTACTAGACTAGCTCGTTAATCAAAGATGGTTATGTTTCCTAACCATGAACAAAGAGTTGTTATTTGATTAACGAGGTCACATCATTAGTTCAATGATCTGATTGACATGACCCATTCTATTAGCTTAGCACCCGATCGTTTAGTATGTTGCTATTGCTTTCTTCATGACTTATACATGTTCCTATGACTATGAGATTATGCAACTCCCATTTACCGGAGGAACACTTTGGGTGCTACCAAACGTCACAACGCAACTGGGTGATTATAAAGGAGTACTACAGGTGTCTCCAATGGTAGATGTTGGGTTGGCGTATTTCGAGAATAGTTTGTCACTCCGATTGTCGGAGAGGTATCTCTGGGCCCTCTCGGTAATGCACATCACTTAAGCCTTGCAAGCATTGCAACTAATAAGTTAGTTGCGGGATGATGTATTACGGAACGAGTAAAGAGACTTGCCGGTAACGAGATTGAACTAGGTATTGGATACCGACGATCGAATCTCGGGCAAGTAACATACCGATGACAAAGGGAACAACGTATGTTGTTATGCGGTCTGACCGATAAAGATCTTCGTAGAATATGTAGGAGCCAATATGGGCATCCAGGTCCCGCTATTGGTTATTGACTGGAGACGTGTCTCGGTCATGTCTACATTGTTCTCGAACCGTAGGGTCCGCACGCTTAAGGTTTCGATGACAGTTATATTATGAGTTTATGAGTTTTGATGTACCGAAGGAGTTCGGAGTCCCGGATGAGATCGGGGACATGACGAGGAGCCTCGAAATGGTCGAGACGTAAAGATCGATATATTGGATGACTATATTCGGACATCGGAAAGGTTCTGAGTGATTCGGGTATTTTTCGGAGTACCGGGTAGTTACGGGAGAAGTAATGGGCCTTGATGGGCTTTAGTGGGAAGAGGAAAAAGGCTGCTGTGCCCCCCCCCTCCCCTTTGGTCCGAATTGGACTAGGGAAAAGGGGGCCGGCCACCTTTCCTACTCCTCCACTTCCTTCTCCCTTCCTCCCCTCTTGATGGACTCCTACTAGGACTTGGAGTCCTAGTAGGACTCCCATCCTGGCCGCACCTTATGCCTTGGCCGGCCTCCTCCTCCTCCATCCTTTATATACAGGGGCAGGGGGCACCCCATAGACACAGAAGTTGATGCACGTGATCGTTCCTTAGCCGTGTGCGGTGCCCCCTGCCACCAAATTCCACCTCGATCATATCGTTGCAGTGCTTATGCGAAGCCCTGCGTCGGTAGTACATCAAGATCGTCACCACGCCGTCGTGCTGACGGAACTCTTCCTCGAAGCTTCGCTGGATCGGAGCCCGAGGATCGTCATCGAGCTGTATGTGTGCTAAGAACTCGGAGGTGCCGGAGTAACGGTTCTTGGATCGGTCGCATCGGGAAGAAGACGTACGACTACTTCCTCTACGTTGTGTGATCGCTTCCGCAGTCGATCTACAAGGGTACGTAGATCATACTCTCCCCTCGTTGCTATGCATCACCATGATCTTGCGTGTGCGTAGGAAATTTTTTGAAATTACTACGTTCCCCAACACGGCTGTAGTGGCGGCAGCAGGCAAAGGCACCTCGGGAGTCACTTGGGCCATGGGGGCTGAGTTCGCCCCAGCCGGCTCAGCCAGGCCTTGCGAGGACGACCGGGCAGGAGAAGCCCGTGCGTCGCAGTCACCTTCCTTCGCGGGCAGAGGCGCTGCCACGGATGGAACCTCAGGAGCTCCCTTCGGCTTCTTTGCTGCGGGCGCCAGCCTGTCCAAGAGATGTGGACGTCAAGCCTCAGCAGCAGAACAAGAAATAAAGACAAGAATCAAGTGCTTACGGGTCGTCGCCAGTGAGCTCAGGCAGCCTCCGGCCAAATTTGAAGCCTGAAAGCCAGCTGGAAGGGTCAACCTCGGGAAGCTTGGAAGCGGAAGGCGCGTCTGCGGTCCGCCTCGGGGTCGGGGCAGACCCGCAGGAGATCAGCCCGGTCTTGTCCTTCTTCGGGATCGGGGGCAAGCTCCCGCCGTCCTGCTCGTCATCATCCTCGTTGTCATCGCTCGGAGAGAGGCGGAGAACACGGGACCAGCGCCGGGGGAGGGGAGCCCTCGACTCTCTGTCAGTCGCCTCGGAGTCAGGCCCTTTTTGCCGCTCCCCTCCTTCCTCCTCTTTGCTAGAGTCGTCGGAGGACACGTCCACCAATTCCCTGGGAGTTTCCACGGGCACGGGCCCATCCCCGTTGAAGACGGGCATGGACTCCACTACCTGCTCCCAGTCGTCGCGGAGGAACAAGGGCGTAGGAGCGCCCTCCAACCTCGCCACATCGCCCCCGACCAGAGATTGGAGGACCGCAGCCAGATCTCCGTCGGCCAAGGCCGCGGGGCTCGGATGGGGCCTCCACATCGGAAGTGAGTACTTCCGAAGCGGAGCCAGCTGGTGCTCCAGGAATTCCCTCAGCAGCGACGCGCCGGTCAGCTTCGCCGCCGCCATGTTGGCCGGCCTCAGATCCGCGTCCATCTTCTCCAACACCAGCTTCGCGCGGGGGTCTGCGAGCTCCGCTCGACCCCAATCACTGGAGCTCGTGGGTTGCTCCATGGGCAAGATCAGCCGAGGGTGGATGCGCCCAGCATCTGCCAAGACCCACTTGCTCCTGAAGCCCTCAATCCTTTTCCCGGGGTTCGAAATGGCAATGGCGCCACCATACGCGATGAAGCTCGCGCATGCAGAAGCAGGACCGCGAGAGGTCTGGAGGTAGAAGTAGTGGCGTAGCAAGGCCACCGAGGGCTGCACCCCTACGTGAGCCTCGCAGTAATAGGCGAAGATTGCCAGGAGAAGGACGGAGTTGGGGTGGAGATGCAGAGCATGTAGCTTATAATGGCGGAGGACAGAGAAGAAGAACTCGGAGAAGGGAGGCACCAGGCCAGCAGCAATGGCGCTTACAAAGAACGGATAGAAGGTGCTCCCTTGGCCCTCAGGGGTGGCGGAGCCGGCCTTGAACACCTTTGCCCCGTCGATGCGCTGCGCCGCCGCCATCCGGCGTAACCGGGCGAGGCTCGCCTCTGACACGTTCGGCGAGTCCAGGGCAGACGAGTACCAAGCTCCGGCCGGGGACTGACGAGGCGCCATGGCTTCCTAGGTCACGCGGTCGGAGTAGATCTAGAAATTTTGGAGGAAGGAAGGAGAGGCGCAAGAAAGGGGATCTGAGCAGCAACCGGAGAAAGCAAAAAAAAGCAAAGCCTAGGCAGATGCCGCTCCCTTATCAACTCGCGCGGTTGCTGAGGCGCCCACGTCCAATCACGCCACACGGCGCCCAAGGCCGCAGGCTGTTAGGGCCCACGGCACTTCGCTCTTGCCCTTTCGCCTCCCTGCACGGCCAAGTCCAGGCGCGCCTTGGGCCCGGGGGCTACTGTCGGTGTTCTGGGAACGGGGGTCCCCAGACTTGCCTGCCTGCGGCCTGCAGCGTGGCTCAAAAGGGGGCCCAGCGCGGCCCATCTTCATCAACACAGACCCAAGACCCTCGCGAGGGGCCAAGCCTCGCGGGGCGGACGACACGGAGCTTCCTCAGGCACGGCCTCATCAGGCTGGCTCGCGAGGAGGCGGAGAGATCAAGGCGGGGTACCTCACGAGGTGCCCGTGACGCAAGCCATGACGACCAAAGGCGCCAGGCGGGCGCCAGCCGCGTAGTGTCCTCCTTTCCTCTTTGGTGCAAAGGGAGCAAGCGCAGGCGAGAGCATCAAGCAAAGGCACCCGTTTCAATGCAACGAGACCAAGACCAGTCCAACGGCAGGGAGGAAGTCATTGTGGAGCCCAAGCCAGCGTCACCACCAGAGCCTTTGGCAGGCGAGGACCAACTTTAGTCAGGATAAGTGTACCAGATGTTCTCCTTCAAAATGGCCAATTGTTGGCGCCCTTCCCGCTCAATATTAGGGGAAGAGGCCTAGGGCCTTTGCCTATAAATAGGACTAGCCACCCACAGGGTAGTGGGGATCGTAATCAAGAGATCGGATCGCAATCGGATCGGAGAGAAAATCGAGAAGAGAGAGAGAGAGAGAGAGAAGGGTGACTGAACTCCTCCTAGCAGTTCATCCCCTCAGCCAAGAAAAGACCCTCGCGAGGCTGTTCTTCCTTGTACTGCTCATCATCATCAGCCCAAGAGGCAATCCACCACACCACACACTGGGTATTACACCACAACGGTGGCCCGAACCAGTATAAACCCTGTGTCTCTTGTGTTGTTCTTTCCATAGCTTAGATCTTAGCGAGGCGGAGGGGTGCATGTAGGTAGCAGGCGAAATCTCCGCGCGCACCCCAGTGTTCGAACCTCAAGGGTCTGCCGGAACCCGAAATCCGACAAGTACTAGAGCAAAACTATATAACTCAAAAGATATAAGTGAAGCACATAGAGTATTCTAATAATTTCCGAATCATGTGTGTCTCTCTCAAAAGGTGTGTACAGCAAAGATGATTGTGGTAAACTAAAAAGCAAAGACTCAAATCATACAAGACGCTCCAAGCAAAACACATATCATGTGGTGAATAAAAATATAGCTCCAAGTAAAGTTACCGATGGAAGTAGACGAAAGAGGGGATGCCTTCCGGGGCATCCCCAAGCTTAGGCTCTTTGGTGTCCTTAGATTATCTTGGGGGTGCCATGGGAATCCCCAAGATTAGGATCTTGCCACTCCTTGTTCCATAATCCATCAAATCCTTACCCAAAACTTGAAAACTTCACAACACAAAACTTAAAGTTGAAAATCTCGTGAGCTCCGTTAGCGAAAGAAAACAAAAGACCACTTCAAGGTACTGTAATGAACTCATTATTTATTTATATTGGTGTTAAACCTACTGTATTCCAACTTCTCTATGGTTTATAAACTATTTTACTAGCCATAGATTCATCAAAATAAGCAAACAACACACGAAAAACAGAATCTGTCAAAAACAGAACAGTCTGTAGTAATCTGTAGCTAGCGCAAGATCTGGAACTCCAAAAATTCTAAAATAAATTGCTGGTCGTGAGTAATTTACCTATTAATCATCTTCAAAAATAATTAACTAAATAGCACTTTGCAAATAAAAATGGCAGCAGTTCTTGTGAGCGCTAAAGTTTCTGTTTTTTACAGCAAGATTAACAAGACTTTCCCCAAGTCTTCCCAACGGTTCTACTTGGCACAAACACTAATTAAACACAAAAAGACAACCAAAACATAGGCTAGATAAATTATTTATTACTAAACAGGAGCAAAAAGCAAGGAATAAAAATAAAATTGGGTTGCCTCCCAACAAGCGCTATCGTTTAACGCCCCTAGCTAGGCATAAAAAGCAAGGATAGATCTAGGTATTGCCATCTTTGGTTTTAGGGAAGAAAGGAGCAAACTTGCTATATATGGAATTAATCTTTATATTTTTATAAAGCACATGGCTATTAATGGTAGAAGAAAGATTAAGTATGTTACGGAAATTTGTGTCTAAGCTAGCCTTCATCTCTTTGATAGATTCGTTTTGGTAAGAGAGCAAAAGAGATGTAGATTCAACTTTCTCATTCATGGGGTGCCCAAATATGGTTTTCATATTTTCATAAGTGTCTACGGCATCCCCTTCAAGAAAGCCTTCTTCAAATATAGAATCTAAGACATGCTTAAAAGAAGAAGGAAGGGCAAAATAAAAGCTTTTTAAGTAAATTTCAATTTGGTATTGAGGCACATAGCTGGCCCTGATCCTTAATAGTCTATACCAAGCATCTTTCAAAGATTCATCAAGTAAATAACAAAAAATTCCGGAATCATCTTCATCAAAAAATTTAAGATTCTCATTTATAACTCCAGTAGGTTTTTCCATAGTATCCTTATTAATGAGCTTAGCGAGAATAGAAGGGTTGTCCAAAGTACTAAAACTCAGGAGAGAACCCCTAACCCTTTTTGATTCAGACATGGCGGAAGAAAGTGCAAAAGGCAAAAAGAGGCAAATAGAGAAAGAGAGGGAGGATAGATAGAGAGAGCGAATAAAATGGCAAGGGTGAAGTGGGGGAGAGGAAAACGAGAGGCAAATGGCAAATAATGTAATGTGGGAGATAAGGGTTTGTGATGGGTACTTGGTATGTTGACTTTTGCGTAGACCTGCCCGGCAACAGCGCCAGAAATCCTTCTTGCTACCTCTTGAGCACTGCGTTGGTTTTCCCTTGAAGAGGAAAGGGTGATGCAGCAAAGTAGCGTAAGTATTTCCCTCAGTTTTTGAGAACCAAGGTATCAATCCAGTAGGAGGCTACGTGCGAGTCCCTCGCACCTACACAAAACAAATAACTCCTCGCAACCAACGCGATAAGGGGTTGTCAATCCCTACACGGTCACTTACGAGAGTGAGATCTGATAGATATGATAAGATAATGTTTTTGGTATTTTTATGATAAAGATGCAAAGTAAAATAAAAGCAAAGGAAATAACTAAGTGTTGGAAGATTAATATGATGGAAGATAGATCCGGGGGCCATAGGTTTCACTAGTGGCTTCTCTCAAGAGCATAAGTGTTTTACGGTGGGTGAACAAATTACTGTTGAGCAATTGACAGAATTGAGCATAGTTATGAGAATATCTAGGTATGATCATGTATATAGGCATCACGTCCAAGACAAGTAGACCAACTCCATACTGCATCTACTACTATTACTCCACACATCGACCGCTATCCAGCATGCATCTAGAGTATTAAGTTCATAAGAACAGAGTAACGCCTTAAGCAAGATGACATGATGTAGAGGGATAAATTCATGCAATATGATAAAAACCTCATCTTGTTATCCTCGATGGCAACAATACAATGCGTGCCTTACTGCCCCTACTATCACTGGGAAAGGACACCGCAAGATTGAACCCAAAGCTAAGCACGTCTCCCATTGCAAGAAAGATCAATCTAGTAGGCCAAACCAAACTGATAATTCAAAGAGACTTGCAAAGATAACCAATCATACATAAAAATTTCAGAGAAGATTCAAATATTGTTCATAGATAAACTTGATCATAAACCCACAATTCATCGGTCTCAACAAACACACCGCAAAAGAAGATTACATCGAATAGATCTCCACAAGAGAGGGGGAGAACTTTGTATTGAGATCCAAAAAGAGATAAGAAGTCATCTAGATAATAACTATGGACCCAAAAGTCTGAGGTAAACTACTCACACTTCATCGGAAGGGCTATGGTGTTGATGTAGAAGCCCTCCGTGATCGATTGTCGGGTGGTAGGTGCGACATATGCCAACGGGTGGCTTATCATTGTGGGAGCCAGTAAGACATCGCCGGTGCCTGGAAACGGGATGAGGCGAAGACATGCACGCCGGCGAATCTTACCCAGCTTCGGGGCTCTCCGTGGAGATAACACCCCTACTGCTGCTCTGCGGGGTCTCTGCATGATCACTAGATGGACAAGTAGCTACACAATGCTCCTTGAGCTGTTCGGTGGGAGGAGGAAGAAGGGCACGGCTGGCCTGCTTCTTCTCCTTGTGAGGTGTCTAAAACTAGCTGGGGGTCCAACCCTTTGCATGGGCGCCCCGGGGGGTTTATATAGGCCTACCCCCCGGGGCTACAATGGTAATCCGACTGGGCGCGAGGCCCAGCCGTCTGTGACTTTGCTCGCCGGCTTCTGCGCCGGCTGCTGGGGCCCGCCGAATGGTGGGTCCCGCCGGCTGCCGGCCCCTTGGTCGACAGGCAGGCCCCACTGTCCAGGAGCTGGTCGGCGGCTGGTTACTGTTGCTCTATCTTGGTGACGTGGGCTTCGTCGAGGTAGGCGTGGCTACAGTGCCGCCGCCCGGCGGGCGATCGCTGTAGCCTCACCGCGTCTTGTCTCCTTAATGGGGCGTCCCCTTCGAGGAAGATGGCAAGCCGGCTGCGGGGAGCCGGCTCTCTCTTGGGCCGACTGGGGGAGGTGTGGCCGCCTTCGGGTGTCTCTCTGCCCGAAGGGACCCACCGCCCGTGGGCCGCGCTAGTAGTCCGTCGTGGATGGCATCAGGGTCGGCATGGCAACAGTGTTGCGCCGGGCGGGTCATGGTCACCCGTACGGCGCACTGTGTCGATCGTGCTCCGGGATTTGGGGGTGGCAGGCTTTACTGTAGCCACGCCCCGTCTCATCGCCGCTAGGTGGATGCAAACTTTGAGGGTACGGTCTCGACCGCTTTATGGGAGCCGGCTTCTTGGAGTCGGCCTCCTCGCGGCCGGCTTCTCGAAGTCGGCCCTCCCATGGCTTTCTTCATGAGGGCTAAAGTCGGGCCGCCTTCCGAAAGCCGGCCTGGGTGACAGCCAACAAGGGGAAGGCGGCCCCATGTCTTGGATTCTTGAGAGCCGGACGGGCTCGTAATTTTTTCAGAAGGACCAGGGGAAGCCGGCTAGGCTACCCATGGCTATTTACTCCGACAGTAGTCCCCGAAGCTGATCGAGCTTCGAGGCGGACAAAGGGACGAGAAGCTTGGTCAGCTTCCTACCCTGAAGAGCCGGCTTTGCTGGTGTATGCCGGTTTCGGGGAGCCCTGCGTTTTGCAGGCGGGAGAGTGGTCGACCCGCGTGCTGACCGCGGGCCCTCCCGCAGGCCACGTGGCAGTGAGACCCTGCCAGCGCACGCGCGCGATAGGACGCCGCCGCAGGCCCAGGCCCGCCACTCCTAGGCCTCGGCCCGAACGCTGATCTTCTGCGGCCCAGGTGGACCGCTCGCCTTCCCGTGGTGATTTTATTTCGCCGTTAGGGCGCAATAAACGTGGGATGTGGGGGAGTGGGCACGATCGGTCCCCACATTTCCCCACGCCGCGCCTCCTCGGCTCCGCCACGCAAGCCTATAAGTAGGGGGAGGAGGGGGAGAGACAGAGTTTCGCACGCTCTCTCTCGCTCCGCCCCTTCTCGTCCTCCTTTCTTCCTCTCGTTGCCGCCGCAGCCTCCCGTCTCAGCGCCGCCGCGCCGCCACATCGTCTTGCTCCCATGGCGCTGTCGAGCTCGTGGGATGGCTCCAACGTCCATGAGGACCATGTTGAGTTCCTCCGCCAGACTCGACGCCTGCCCGACGCCGGCCTCGTGCGGGTCCGCCTGGCGCCAGAGACGGAGATCTCGCCGGCACCGGAGGAGGGCGAGCGAGTCGTCTTCCACTCGCACTTCCTGCGCGGCTTCGGCCTTCCGGCGAGCGGGTTCCTGCGCTCCTTCCTCGAGTTCTACAATCTTCAGCCGCATCACCTCACGCCAACGCGGTGATGCTGCTGTCGGCCTTTGTCTCTCTCTGCGAAGGTTTCTTGGGGCTGCTCCCCACGCTGGAGCTCTGGGGGGAATTCTTCCAGAGCAAACTCGGCACCGTCGTCGTAGGCGTGCCCGCTCCCTGCGGGGCCTACATCGCCATGAGGAGGTCGGGCAAGAACAACCCGTTCCCGTCCATCCCCCTGATCCAGTCGGTGAAGATCTGGCAGAAGTCGTACTTCTACGTGAAGAACGTCGCCCAGCAAGGAGACCACGTCAACCTGTCGGCTTACGTAGCCGGCCCGCCGGCTGGCAGGCAGCCCTCATGGAGTTTCCGGTCCAGGTCGCTGTCTCAGGCCGGGAATGCTGTCGTCTCCCGGCTTCGGGTGATGATCCAGTCGGAAGGCCTGAGCGGGCCCGACTTGGTGGCCGCCTTCGTGGAGCGTCGGATACTTCGTCTCCAAAGCCGGCCCCACATGATGTGTCAGATGAGCGGCCGCTTCGACCCAAGCCGGCTGAGCACCAGGGAGATGCCTCATGCGGAGGTGTCGTACATGGTAAATCATATCTCCAATTGCAAGCTCGCCAAGGACTGGCAATACGGCAAGGTGTCGTATTCTCGCGCCAACCCTCCGCCCGTGGTAAGCTTTCCTCTCTTTCTTCTTTTTGCTGTTAGCCGGCTTTATGACGGCCGGCTTCTGATCGGTCGGTTCTTCTTAGCAGAACCCCCTTCTTCCGCCGACGACCGGGGCAGCGGGGATAGGACGCCAGTACGTCCCCGACCGCACGGTGGACGACATCGACGACCCGGATGGGGGCGGCCGCCATGGAAGACGCCGTCGTGGGGGACGACGCCGAGCCCGGAGGCACAGGGCTTACCGCCAACTTCGAGGACTGGCCGGATGATGCCGAAGACGAAGTCGCCCCGCGTCGCCAGCCGGCGGCCGACCATCAGGGCGCGGGCTTGTCCACCGCGCCGGCTGCCAGCGGCGGCGCACAGAAGCGTTGGGCCGCGTCAATCCTCTTCGGCAGTCGGCCGAAGAAGTCCAAAGCCTCCACCGCGGTGACCAAACGAGATGAGGCGGCCGCGAAAGCGGCCCGCTTCCGCAAGGCGGTGAAGCAGCCTCAGGCGGTCTCAGCGTAAGTCGTCGATTGCCTGGTCGCATGCTTTTCATCGTTCTCTCCTGTTCGAACATTCTTCCTAACCTTTTCCCGCTCGCTGGACAGGGCGCCGCTTTCCCTTGAGCGGGGTCCGGGCGGCTCCGTAGTTGGGCTGACTGGAGGGTCTTCGGGCTCCCGCCGCGTGGACCCCCGTGCCGACCTCAGGGAGGCCACGGAGTGGAACGCCCGTGAGGCGCGGGAGGAGCGTGAGGCGGCGGAAAAAGCGGCCGCCCAGGCGGCGAGGGAGCAGGCCGACGCGGCAGCCAAGGCCCAGGCGGAGGCGGCGACCGCGGAAGCGGAGGCGGAGGGTTCGCGTAACCAGCCTCCGCTGCTCGTCATTCCCCTCCGAGCCGTGGCCCCTGACACCCCATTGCCCCTGGCGGAGGAAATCGTCCAAGACCCGCCACTAATGGAGAGGAGGGAGGACCTCGTGGTCTTCGCGGGGAGAGCGCTGCCGGCAGCGCCAACCGGAGCGGGCCAAGGCGGCCAATCGTCAGCGGCGCCAGAGGAGCCGGCCGGGGGTGAGCCGGAGGACGGAGCCGGCTTCGAGGTGCAGCCGGTGACGGGTCGGCGCGCAGGGGGAGGCGCCGCTCTGCCGGAGTCGCGCCGAGCTGTGGGCGCCGGCTAGTCGGCGGAGGCTCTGGAGGCGGCCAGCACCGCCATGTCCGAGTGGACTCCCAGTGGGGGGACTGGCGAGCTGAATGTGGCGGCTCAAGAGGTCCGGAGCCGGCTTCAAGCTCAGGCCGCCCTGCTGCAGCAGTACACCCAGGAGTTCCTGTCGACGCGGGCCGCCATCCGGGTGAGTCTTTCATTCTTGGCCGCTTTGGTCTCTTGATTTCTTCCGTGGGGGCGCGTCAGCGCACCCACTGGGTGTAGTCCCCGAGATTCGGGCCGACTGCTGAGCAGTCGGGTCGGATCTTTCTTGACGACTACCTTATTTTTGCTTCCTGTCTGAACTTCCAGGAATATCATAACTTCCGTGCTGCTGCCTTCAACTCCCAGGCTCAGGAGTTGAGTCGGAAGACCGACGACCTGGTCGACAGCCGAAGTAAGTGCTTGATCTTGTCTGTCTCCTGTGGGGGCGCGTCAGCGCACCCACTGGGTGTAGTCCCCGAGATTCGGGCCGACTGCTGAGCAGTCGGGTCGGATCTTCCTTGACGACTTTTTCCTTATTGGTTTTTTTCTTTCGTGCTTTCAGGGGCCAACGCCGACTTCAGGAGGGAGCTCAGCGAAGCGCAGGCCGCCCTTCGTACCAAGGATGCTGAGTACGCTGCCTTGGTCCAGGAGCGTGACCGCCTGGCCAAGAAGCTGGCTGACCAAGAGGAGAGCCACAAGGCGGCCCTGCAGAAAGCGCAGGATAGCGAGGCCGCCCTGAAGGCAGAGTTTGAGACCGAGGCGGCGAGCTGGGCTGAGACCCGGCGAGCGCTGGATGAAGGATTCGGCCGCATCGAGGACTTGATCGACGGTAAGCCGCCTTCCTCGCTCCTCTCCTGCCCCTTGCCGCCTGGTTTTTGTCCTGACTTGTGCTGCTGCCTATTTTCTTGTGCAGACTACTTTCCCGGCTACTCCGCCTTCGCCGCCCAAACCAACGAGGCCCATCGCGAGGCGCGCCGTCAGGCGGGGGTCAACATCGCGCCGGACGCGAATCGGACGCTTGAGGAGCAGCTCTTGGCTGTCTAAGCGCGGCTGCAGCCGGCTCACCGGATGCTTCGCCGGCTCCAACGTGCCGGGGCGCAGGTGTTGACCGCCCTCTGGCCCGGTGAGACGATCCCCCGCACCCCAAGCCGGACTGCCGACTGGCTGGAGGTCGCAGTCGGTCGCTTTAAAGCTTGGAAGGCGTCGGCGGCCCGCCTTGGAGCCGGGCGGGCGTTGGAGTTCGTTCGAGCTTGGTACCCAGGGCTGAACCTGGACCAGCTGCGCACTTGGCGGCTGGAGGCCGACGCGGAGCTGGAGGAGGTGCGGCCGGCTATCGCCCAGCGTGCTTCGACGATCGCCGAGTGCACCGACATCAGCGTTTTTGCACCTGAAATCAATGATGACGGCGTTGCCCAGCCGGAGGAGTGGTTCGGGCTGAACCTGGCGGTGGGCGAGGACTCGGCAGAGGAGATCGCCTCTAGCGACGAGGGCGAGGATGACGAAGAAGAGGACGGTGAAGACGTCGAGCCGGCTAGTGGAACAACCGGCCGGCCTCAGGCTGACCGTGCCTCCAGCAACGAGGCGCGTGGAAGCGCGCCCTCTGCGGGAGGCGGTGATCAAGCCGAGGTTCGCCAGCCAGCCACTCCTTCAGCCGGCACAACCGTCTCCGCCGACCAGCCCGGCTCGTCGGTCGCTCCGCCAGCTTGACATGCCGTCCTTATTTTTCCTGCTTGTTGCCTTTTGAACAATCTTTATTAAGCTTTTGCAGTTCCACCCACTGGGGGTGTATCCAAACTATGTTGAATGCTGGCCTCTTGGAGGTCTTTTATGTAAATATTATTATGTGCATGTTTGGTTTCCATTCGCGTATGCTTTTTATCCTTAGGCTTTTTCCTTTGCCGCCTTCCCTCTTTGGGGAGGCAAGTACTCGAGCTTTCTTGGATTGAAGTGAAGTGAATGGAAACCGGCCGGCCGGCTACTTTGGTAGTCGGTCGGTGGTAGGCGGCAACCGGCTTTCGTTATATTAGTCCGTTGGTCCCTGGCCATTTTTCGTGTGGGCATCCTTTCCTGCTTTTGACTCTTGCCAACCGGACAGCCGGTTCTTCGAACTGCGACTTTGGCAAGAGCTAAGCCTGGGTGTCAGCACACTACTTGTCTGACCGCGGGTAGGACTTCTAATATAACTCCAGTCGGCCAGTCCCCGGGCCGACTAGTCGAACCCGGTGCCGGACGGAACAAGTAAATGAAATGACAAGGTCATAAGCATGATACTTTTCATTCATAGATAAAAGATGGCAGTCCCCGAGCCCTCCTCGGGGGGCCTATTGTCTCGTATTTAGTACAAAAGTTAGCGTGATACATACTGCATTTCAACTGTAAAGTCTTCGAAGGAGGTTGGCGTTCCATGGTCGTTCCGACTCCTTGCCGGAGTCGTCTCTCTTTCGTGCGTTCGGCTTCTACGCGTCGATTAGGTAGTAGGAGTCGTTGCCTAGAGCTCTACTGATGACGAAGGGGCCCTCCCAAGGGGCCGAGAGCTTGTGCTGGCCGGCTGTTCGCTGGATCAGCCAGAGCACAAGATCGCCCTCTCGGAAAGATCTTGGCCTGACCTTCCGACTGTGGTAGCGGCGCAAACCCTACTGGTAGATGGCAGACCGGCTGAGGGCTAACAGCCGGCCTTCTTCCAGCAGGTCGACGTCGTCTTCTCGTGCTTCCTTGGCCTCCGCCTCCGTGTACATGGTTACCCGAGGCGAGTCAAACTCGATGTCGGTTGGGATGATAGCCTCGGCACCGTACACGAGGAAGAAAGGAGTGAAGCCGGTTGACTTGTTTGGGGTAGTGCGCAGACTCCAGAGGACAGCCGGCAGCTCATCGAGCCAACAGCCGGCTGAACGCTCCAGTGGTACGACCAGTCGGGGCTTGATGCCGGAGAGGATGAGGCCGTTGGCTCGCTCGACCTGGCCGTTTGACTGCGGGTGGGCGACGGACGCTAAGTCCAGCCGGATACCTTGGGCTGCGCAGAAACGTGCCAAGGCTCCTTTGGCAAAATTCGTGCCATTGTCGGTGATGATGCTGTGTGGCACGCCGTACCGAGTTGTTATGTCTGCGATGAATGTCACAGCAGTCGGCCCATTCAGCTTCTTGATCGGCTTTGCCTCAATCCACTTGGTGAATTTGTCCACGGCGACGAGCAAATGCGTCATGCCGCCGCGCGCCGTCTTGAATGGGCCCACCATGTCCAGTCCCCAAACGGCGAAGGGCCAGGTGAGGGGAATGGTCTTGAGTGCCGAAGCCGGCATGTGTTGCTTGGAGCTGAAGAGTTGGCACCCTTTGCAATATTTAACTAATTCTTTGGCGTCATCCAAAGCAGTCGGCCAGAAGAAACCATGGCGGAAAGCTTTGGCGACGAGTGATCTTGAAGCCGCATGGTGGCCGCATTCTCCTTGGTGAATGTCTCTGAGGATTGCAATGCCCTTCTCTTGCTCGACGCACCGTTGGAGGACTCCAGTGACACTGCGCTTGACGAGTTCTCTGTTGACGATTGTGTATGCTTCGGCTCGACGTTGGACTTGTCTTGCCTCTGTTTCGTCAGCCGGCAGATCTTGGTTTACTAGGAAGTTGAGGATGGACTGAGCCCATGACGGAGCCGCGACTTCTCCTACTGCCAATGTGGCTACTACCACCAGGGTGGGCGGGCTGGGTGGTGAAATGCTGGAGTCGGCCGCCGGCTGTTGTGTTGGTGCAGTCCCCGAGCCGGCTACTGCAGCCCCCGAGCCGGGTGTGGCAGTCCCCGAGCCGGTTGCCGAAGTCCCCGGGCCGACTACTGAAGTCCCGGGGTCGCCTGCTTGGTTCTTCGAGCCGGACCCGGCCGCGTCGGGGTCAGGCGGTACGAAGATGGAGTCAGACTCTGGAGACGGCTTGATGGACGGCTTGAGGAGGCGTTGTAGAGCGACGCCGGTTGGTATTGCTTGCCGAGTGGAGCCTATTCGAGCCAGGGCATCGGCTGGCTCGTTGTCGGCTCGCGGTACGTGGAGGAACTCGCATCCTTCAAAGTATCCGCTGAGTTGTTGAACCAGGAAGCGGTAGCTTGCCATATTTGCGTCCTTGGCATCCCAGTAGCCGGATGATTGTTGAACCACCAAGTTGAACCAGGAAGGCGGCGCGGTCAGCTTCGCGCTGGTAGGCCTCAGTGAGGCGTCTCAAGGAAGCCAGCCTCCGGCCCTCTGCGAGGAGGGCGAGGCGGCGCGCCTCCAGTGCTTCGTCGTCGGCATCAGCCGGGAGGGGGGTGGACAAGTCGTGGGCCGCCGCGTGCGGGGCGTCGTGGGCGCTCTCGTCGGCCGGGCCGCCGTGGCCGACGACCATCACTTCGGTGGTGACAGTATCGCGGCCGTCGGTCCGAGGAAGCGGTCGTTGTAGATCGCGATGTTGGTGGGGAAAGTGTCGAAAGAGGCCGTGTCGGAGTCGACAGGCATCGGGTCGGTGGAGCCAACCGACTCCAGATCCACAGCGGGCTCGCTGGAGACATGGAGCTGGCCGAGGAGGTTGGCGAGGTGGTCGGTGCCCGCATCGGAGGCGAGCTCGTCGGAGATGAGGGTTTCGTCGAGGAGATTGGCGAGGCTGCTCGCCGCGCAGATGCTGGTGACGCCTTGCAGCGCGTCGTGGCAAGCGCCATCGGGCATGCCGGGCTGGCTACGCTCGCTGGGAAGGAAGAGGGTTCCCGTCCAGAACAGGTCTCCGGACGACGGTGCACCTGGCCCCACGGTGGGCGCCAAATGTCGGGTGGTAGGTGCGACATATGCCAACGGGTGGCTTATCATTATGGGAGCCAGTAAGACGTCGCCGGTGCCTGGAAACGGGATGAGGCGAAGACATGCACGCCGGCGAATCTTACCCAGCTTCGAGGCTCTCCATGGAGATAACACCCCTACTGCTGCTCTGCAGGGTCTCCGCATGATCACTAGATGGACAAGTAGCTACACAATGCTCCATGAGTTGTTCGGTGGGAGGAGGAAGAAGGGCACGGCTGGCCTGCTTCTTCTCCTTGTGAGGTGTCTAAAACTAGCTGGGGGTCCAACCCTTTGCATGGGCGCCACGGGGGGTTTATATAGGCCTACCCCCCGGGGGTACAATGGTAATCCGACTAGGCGCGGGGCCCAGCCGTCTGTGACTGCGCTCGCCGGCTTCTGCGCCGGCTGCTGGGGCCCGTCGACTGGTGGGTCCCGCCGGCTGCCGGCCCCTTGGTCGACAGGCAGGCCCCACTGTCCAGGACCTGGTCGGCGGCTGGTTACTGTTGCTCTATCTTGGTGACGTGGGCTTCGTCGAGGTAGGCGTGGCTACAGTGCCGCCGCCCGGCGAGCGATCGCTGTAGCCTCACCACGTCTTATCTCCTTAATGGGGCGTCCCCTTCGAGGAAGATGGCAAGCCGGCTGCGGGGAGCCGGCTCTCTCTTGGGCTGACTGGGGGAGGTGTGGCCACCTTCGGGTGTCTCTCTGCCCGAAGGGACCCACCGCCCGTGGGCCGCGCTGGTAGTCCGTCGTGGATGGCGTCAGGGTCGGCATGGCAACAGTGTTGCGCCGGGCGGGTCATGGTCACCCATATGGCGCACTGTGCCGATCGTGCTCCGGGATTTGGGGGTGGCAGGCTTTACTGTAGCCACGCCCCGTCTCATCGCCGCTAGGTGGATGCAAACTTTGAGGGTACGGTCTCGACCGCTTTATGGGAGCCGGCTTCTTGGAGTCGGCCTCCTCGCGGCCGGCTTCTCGAAGTCGGCCCTCCAATGGCTTTCTTCATGAGGGCTAAAGTCGGGCCGCCTTCCAAAAGCCGGCCTGGGTGACAGCCGGCAAGGGGAAGGCGGCCCCATGTCTTGGATTCTTGAGAGCCGGACGGGCTCGTAATTTTTTCAGAAGGGCCAGGGGAAGCCGGCTAGGCTACCCATGGCTATTTACTCCGACATCGATGCCCCCTCCGGCGGAGCTCCGGAACAGGCCCCAAGATGGGATCTCGTGGATACAGAAAGTTACGGCGGTGGAATTAGGGTTTTGGCTCCGTCTTTGATCGTTTGGAGGTACGTAGGTATATATAGGAGGAAGGAGTACGTCGGTGAGCAATAGGGGGGCCACGAGGGTGGAGGGCGCGCCTGGGGGGTAGGCGTGCCCCCCTACCTCGTGGCTTCCCTGTTGGTTGCTTGATGTAGGGTCCAAGTCTCCTGGATCTTGTTCGTTCCAAAAATCACGTTCCCGAAGGTTTCATTCCGTTTGGACTCCGTTTGATATTCCTTTTCTTCGAAACCCTAAAATAGGCAAAAAAAAACAGCAATTCTGGGCTGGGCCTCCGGTTAGTAGGTTAGTCCCAAAAATAATATAAAAGTGTATAATAAAGCCCAATAATGTCCAAAACAGTAAATAATATAGCATGGAGCAATCAAAAATTATAGATACGTTGGAGACGTATCAAAAACCAAGCTGAAAGACGATGGTAGCAACTATACGGACTGGGTCCGTAACTTGAGGATCATCCTCATAGCTGCCAAGAAAGCATATGTCCTTGAAGCACCGCTAGGTGAAGCGCCCATTTTCCCAGCAACTCAAGACGTTATGAACGCCTGGCAGTCGCGTAGTGATGATTACTCCCTGGTTCAGTGCGGCATGCTTTACAACTTAGAACCAGGGCTCCAAAAGCGTTTTGAGAAACACGGAGCATATGAGATGTTCCAAGAGCTGAAAATGGTTTTCCAAGCTCATGCCCGGGTCGAGAGATATGAAGTCTCCGACAAGTTCTACAGTTGTAAGATGGAGGAGAATAGTTCTGTCAGCGAGCACATACTCAAAATGTCTGGGTTGCACAACCGCTTGTCTCAGCTGGGAGTTAATCTCCCGGATGATGCAGTCGTTGACAGAATTCTTCAGTCGCTCCCACCTAGCTACAAGAGCTTTGTGATGAATTCAATATGCAGGGGATGGAGAAAACCATTCCTGAGGTATATTCAATGCTGAAATCAGCGGAGGTGGAGATCAAAAAGGAACATCAAGTGTTGATGGTCAATAAAACCACTAGTTTCAAGAAAGGCAAGGGTAAGAAGAACTTCAAGAAGGACGGCAAGGGAGTTGCCGCGCCCGGTAAGCCAGTTGCCGGGAAGAAGCCAAAGCATGGACCCAAGCCTGAGACTGAGTGCTTTTATTGCAAGGGAAACGGTCACTGGAAGCGGAACTGCCCCAAGTACTTAGCGGATAAGAAGGCTGGCAATACCAACGGTATATATGATATAAATGTTATTGATGTGTACCTTACCAGCACTCATAGTAGCTCCTGGGTATTTGATACCGGTGCGGTTGCTCATATTTGTAACTCAAAACAGGAGCTGCGGAATAAGCGGAGACTGACGAAGGATGAGGTGACGATGCGCGTTGGGAATGGTTCCAAGGTCAATGTGATCGCCGTCGGCACACTACCTCTACATTTACCTACGGGATTAGTTTTAAACCTCAATAATTGTTATTTAGTGCCAGCTTTGAGCATGAACATTTTATCTGGATCTCGTTTAATGCGAGATGGCTACTCATTTAAATCTGAGAATAATGGTTGTTCTATTTATATGAGAGATATGTTTTATGGTCATGCCCCGCTGGTCAATGGTTTATTCTTATTGAATCTCGAACGTGATGTTACACATATTCAAAGTGTGAATGCCAAAAGATGTAAGGTTGATAATGATAGTCCCACATACTTGTGGCACTGCCGCCTTGGTCACATTGGTGTCAAACGCATGAAGAAACTCCATGCAGATGGACTTTTGGAGTCTCTTGATTATGAATCATTTGACACGTGCGAACCATGCCCCATGGGCAAAATGACCAAGACTCCGTTCTCCGGAACAATGGAGAGAGCAACCAACTTATTGGAAATCATACATACTGATGTGTGCGGTCCAATGAGCGTTGAGGATCGCGGTGGCTATCGT
Source organism: Triticum urartu (assembly GCF_003073215.2). Lineage (NCBI taxonomy): Eukaryota > Viridiplantae > Streptophyta > Magnoliopsida > Poales > Poaceae > Triticum > Triticum urartu. Next base: position 567,083,620 of record NC_053025.1, read on the forward strand.
TATGTTCTCGCCCTCACTGATGACTTGAGTAGATATGGATATGTCTACTTAATGAAACACAAGTCTGAGACCTTTGAAAAGTTCAAGGAATTTCATAATGAGGTAGAGAATCAACATGATGGGAAAATAAAGTTCTTACAATCAGATCGTGGGGGAGAATATTTGGGTCACGAATTTGGCACGCACTTAAGGAAATGTGGAATTGTTTCACAACTCACGCCGCCTGGAACACCTCGGCGTAATGGTGTTTCTAAACGTCGTAATCGCACTCTATTGGATATGGTGCGATCTATGATGTCTCTTACCGATCTGCCGCTATCATTTTGGGGTTATGCTTTAGAGACTGCCGCATTCACTTTAAATAGGGCTCCCTCGAAATCCGTTGAGACGACACCATATGAATTATGGTTTGGGAAGAAACCTAAGTTGTCGTTTCTGAAAGTTTGGGGATGTGATGCTTATGTCAAGAAACTTCAACCTGAAAAGCTCGAACCCAAGTCGGAAAAATGCGTCTTCATAGGATACCCTAAGGAAACTATTGTGTATACCTTCTACCTCAGATCCGAAGGCAAGGTCTTTGTTGCCAAGAATGGATCCTTTCTGGAGAAAGAGTTTCTCTCGAAATAAGTAAGTGGGAGGAAAGTAGAACTTGATGAGGTACTGCCTCTTGAACCGGAGAGTGGCGCGGCTCAGGAAGATGTTTCTGTGGTGCCTGCACCGACTAGAGAGGAAGTTAATGATGATGATCATGAAACTTCGGATCAAGTTGCTACTGAACTTCATAGGTCCACAAGGACACGTACCACACCAGAGTGGTACGGCAACCCTGTCCTGGAAATCATGTTGTTAGACAATGGTGAACCTTCGAACTATGAAGAAGCGATGGCGGGCCCGGATTCCAACAGATGGCTTGAAGCCATGAGATCCGAGATAGGATCCATGTATGAAAACGAAGTATGGACTTTGACAAACTTGCCCGATGATCGGCGAGCCATAGAAAATAAATGGATCTTTAAGAAGAAGACATACGCGGATGGTAATGTGACCATCTATAAAGCTCGGCTTGTCGCTAAGGGTTACCGACAAGTTCAAGGGGTTGACTACGATGAGACCTTCTCACTCGTAGCGAAGCTGAAGTCCGTCCGAATCATGTTAGCAATTGCCGCATTCTATGATTATGAGATATGGCAGATGGACGTCAAAACGACATTCCTTAATGGTTTCCTTAAGGAAGAATTGTATATGATGTAGCCAGAAGGTTTTGTCGATCCTAAGAATGCTGACAAGGTATGCAAGCTCCAACGCTCAATCTATGGGCTGGTGCAAGCATCTCAGAGTTGGAACATTCGCTTTGACGAGATGATCAAAGCGTTTGGGTTTACACAGACTTATGGAGAAGCCTGTGTTTACAAGAAAGTGAGTGGGAGCTTTGTGGCATTTCTCATATTATATGTGGATGACATACTATTAATGGGAAATGATATAGAATTCTTGGAAAGCATAAAGGCCTACTTGAGTAAGTGTTTTTCAATGAAGGACCTTGGAGAAGCTGCTTACATATTAGGCATCAAGATCTATAGAGATAGATCGAGACGCTCATTGGTCTTTCACAAAGCACATACCTTAACAAGATATTGAAGAAGTTCAATATGGATCAGTCCAAGAAGGGGTTCTTGCTTGTATTGCAAGGTGTGAAATTGAGCATGGCTCAATGCCCGACCACGGCAGAAGATAGAGAAAAGATGAGTGTCATCCCCTATGCCTCGGCCATAGGGTCTATTATGTATGCCATGTTGTGTACCAGACCTGATGTGAACCTTGCCGTAAGTTTGGTAGGAAGGTACCAAAGTAATCCCGACATGGAACACTGGACAGCGGTCAAGAATATCCTGAAGTACCTAAAAAGTACTAAGGATATGTTTCTCGTTTATGGAGGTGACGAAGAGCTCGCCGTAAAGGGTTACGTCGATGCTAGCTTCGACACAGATCTGGATGACTCCAAGTCACAAACCGGATACGTGTATATTTTGAATGGTGGGGCAGTCAGCTGGTGCAGTTGCAAGCAAAGTGTCGTGGTGGGATCTACATGTGAAGCAGAGTACATGGCAGCCTCGGAGGCAGCACATGAAGCAATCTGGATGAAGGAGTTCATTACCGACCTAGGAGTTATTCCCAATGCGTCGGGCCCGATGACTCTCTTCTGCGACAACACTGGAGCTATTGCCCTTGCCAAGGAGCCCAGGTTTCGCAAGAAGACCAGGCATATCAAGCGTCGCTACAACTCCATTCGTGAAAATGTTTAAGATGGAGACATAGATATTTGTAAAGTGCATACGGACCTGAATGTCGCAGATCCGTTGACTAAACCTCTTCCACGAGCAAAACATGATCAACACCAGAACTCTATGGGTGTTCGATTCATCACAATGTAACTAGATTATTGACTCTAGTGCAAGTGGGAGACTGTTGGAAATATGCACTAGAGGCAATAATAAAATGTTTATTATTATATTTCCTTGTTCATGATAATTGTTTATTGTTCATGCTATAATTTTGTTATCCGGAAATCGTAATACATGTGTGAATACATAGACCACAACATGTCCCTAGTGAGCCTCTAGTTGACTAGCTCGTTAATCAATAGATGGTTACGGTTTCCTGACCATGGACATTGGATGTTATTGATAACGGGATCACATCATTAGGAGAATGATGTGATGGACAAGACCCAATCTTAAGCATAGCACAAGATCGTGTAGTTCGCCTGCTAAAGCTTTTCTAATATCAAGTATCTTTTCCTTAGACCATGAGATTGTGCAACTCCCGGATACTGTAGGAATGCTTTGGGTGTGCCAAACGTCACAACATAATTGGGTGGCTATAAAGGTGCACTATGGGTATCTCCAAAAGTGCCTGTTGGGTTGGCACGAATCGAGACTGGGATTTGTCGCTCCGTATGACGGAGAGGTACCTCTGGGCCCACTCGGTAATGCATCATCATAATGAGCTCAATGTGTCTAAGCAGTTATTCACGGTATCATGCATTACGGAATGAGTAAAGTGACTTGCTGGTAACGAGATTGAACGAGGTATTGGGATACCGACGATCGAATCTCGGGCAAGTAACATACCGATTGACAAAGGGAATTGTATACGGGATTGATTGAATCCTCGACATCGTGGTTCATCTGATGAGATCATCATGGAACATGTGGGAGCCAACATGGGTATCCAGATGCCGCTGTTGGTTATTGGCCAGATAGATGTCTCGGTCATGTCTGCATGATTCCTGAACCCGTAGGGTCTACACACTTAAGTTTCCGTGATGCTAGAGTTGTTATGGGAATTAATATGTGGTTACCAAATGTTGTTCGGAGTCCCGGATGAGATCTCGGACGTCACGAGGAGTTCCGGAATGGTACGGAGATAAAGATTTATATATGGGAAGTCCTTATTCAGTCGCCGGAAGTGTTCGGGGGTTTATCGGTATTGTACCGGGACCACCGAAGGGGTTCCGGGGGTCCAGCGGGAGGGTCCACCTGCCCCGGAGGGCCCTATGGGCTGAATATGGACAGGAACCAGCCCCTATGTGGGTTGGGCGCCAAACACCCCTAGGGCCCATGCGCCTAGGGTTTAGGGGAAAGCCTAAAGGGGGCGCCCCCTTGGCTTGGGGGGCAAGCCACCCCCTCTAGATCCATCTGTAGGGGGGCGGCCCCCCTCTCCCTTGCCCCTATAAATAGAGGGGAGGTGGGAGGGCTGCCGCATCCTTCCCCTGGCATAGCCCTCTCCCTCCCCAACACCTCCTCCTTCGTAGTAGTGCTTGGCGAAGCTCTGCCGGAGAACCGCAAGCTCCACCACCACGCCGTCATGCTGCCGGAGCTCTTCCTCAACTTCTCCTCTCCCCTTGTTGGATCAAGAAGGAGGAGATGTCCCTGGGTTGTACGTGTGTTGAACGCGGAGGCGCTGTTGTTCGGCGCTTAGATCAGAATCAACCGTGATCTGAATCGTTGCGAGTACGACTCCTTCATCCGCGTTCTTGTAACGCTTCCGTTTTGTGATCTTTAAGGGTATGAAGATACACTCCCCTCTCTCTCGTTGCTAGTATCTCCATAGATTGATCTTGGTGATGCGTAGAAAAATTTTAATTTCTGCAATGATCCCCAACACCATCTGTGTAACAAAGCACAAAAACACACACAACATTAAAGGTAATAGCAAAAGGAGAAAAGAACAGACATATCATATTAGAGAAGAAGGTTTGTTACCGCTAAATAAACATAGCACTCGTGGAAATAAATGTCAACCAAATTGCCAGTTGCAAGGCTGCTCGCGCACCTTGACTTGCACAGTTGGCATGGTGGTGGTGGTGGTGCCATTCTACAAAAATACATACCCATTTTTACACTACTAAAAAAATTAACGAATTCTACACAAAAACATTCATCACAAATATGTATCACTAGATTCTACACAAACGCGTTAATTCATCGGATTCGATGCTATGTAAATTGGGTTGTACATTAAGCATATCAATTGAAGATTCGGCACTAAAACAAATTCTACACCAATAAAAAAAATTCTACACTAATAAAATCGGCTTTTATACTACTAAATCAAATTCTACTAAGTATAATCGAATTGAACACTACTAAATCAATGCAAAAGACTATCATCTAATTCTACACTAAAACATATTCAACACTACAAGAAATTTATACTGGGTACAAAATCATATTGTACACTACTAAATCGAATTCTACTAAGTATAGTCAGATTGAACACTACTAAATCAACACAAAATACAATCATCCAACTCTACACTAAAACATATTCAACACTAAAAACATTCTACACTAAGTATAAAATCGGATTGCATACTACTAAATCGAATTCTAATCTACTAATATTCTACACAAATAAACCAAATCCACGGATTCCATGGGAGCACGAGGGGAGGGATCTCACCTGCTATTGAGGTGACTCGGAGGTGGCAACGGTGGCACTGGTCCGGCAGGGACGAGCGGTGAGGTCCGGAGGTGACGTTGAGCCGTTGACGGCACTAGTTGAGATAGAGTGTGAAAAATATAGGGATAGGAATGGCTAGGTTTTTTTTACTTGGGGAGGGGGTAGTGATAGGATATGGGCCGATGCTAACATGGGCCTAACAGGCTACACCATAACAACGAAGAGCCCATAGGAAAAAAAACAGATAAAAGCAATGTCATGCAAAGAAAACTTATAACGCTAGCACTAAGGGTGTAGTGATGGTGTACCATATATGCCAACGCCACCACTATTTGGAAAAATAGTGTTGCATTGGTTGGAATTGGCGCGCCGCCAACTAAAATTGTGGCTAGCCATTTCTCTACTAGTGGAAGCTTCATAGAGCTGAAATTGGTGGAAGCAACATGAGCGGCTTATTACATAACGTAGCTCCGAGAGGGTGTGGGCGCTTTCTAGAAGAAAAAAATCGAAGGGTTCAACAGATAACAGTATCCGACGGAACAATGCTACATCCAAGTGTTGTTACGTACATTTTAGGGTGGCAAAAAAAGTTGGCAGGATTTGATTGGAGAGATGGGGAAGGATGGGCCCAGCCCGGTGAAATTCAGGAGGGAGGCGATAGAACTAATAGGCAGGCTACTTAACTCTTTGTAACGGCTTGGTAGGTGCAATATTATTGGTACTCAATGCCCTATGGGCCAAATAGAACATTCGTGGGCCTCGCCCTCCCTGGCGAGCCGCCAAAATGAGGGGTGGCTTGGGCTATTCAGTAGTTTCCCTGGGGCGACGCAATGCATCGCTTATAGCGAGACCTAGCGTGTCCTCATGTCTGGTGCCTCCCTTAATGGGGCGGCCCGGGCATGCGGGAGGTCATGACCTTGTTTATTTGTTTTTTTCCTAACTTTCATTTATACTTCCAATTATTCTAAATAAACATAATAAAAAACTCTTAAGATAAATTACTTGGAAAAAATGTTAACCAAGCATTTTTAAAAAGTTAAATATGTATAAAGAAAATATTTCTCATGTATACAAAATCACTATATGTGTGAAAAAGTTGATCATGTATTTTAAAAATGTTTAATCAAACAATTGAAAAAAATGTTCAACAAGTAATTTAATTTTTTAATCATGCATTTGAAAAATGTTAAATGTGTATTCGAAAAATGTTGACCATGTATTCAGGAAATATCAACCTTGTATTTGAGAATGTTAAATTTGTATAGAAAAAATGTTGAATATGTATTAAAAAATAAATCTTGTATTTTAAATATGTTAATCAAGATTTTTGAAAATATTAAAATCTGTACAAATAAATATTGACCATGTATTAAACAATTTAATTTTGTATTTGAAAAAAATAAACATTTAAAAATGTTTAAAATGTGCGAAAAAATGTTGACCATATATTCAAAAAACGTTATACTTATATTTGAGAAATATTAATCTGTCATTTGAAAAATGTTACATGTGTATACAAAAAATGTTGACCAAGTATTTAAAAAATGTTAAAACTTGTATTTGAAAAAATACTAATTAAGCATTTGAAAAATGTAAAGAATATGTATAGAAAAGATGTTGACCATGTATTAAAAAATTGAACTTGTATTTGAAATATGTAATCTATCATTTGAAAAGGTTAAATGTGTATAGAAAAAATATTGATCATGTATTACAAAAATGTTAAACTTATATTTGGAAAAATGTTAATCAAGCATTTGAAAAATATTAAATGTGTAGAGAAAAATTGTTGACCATGTATGAAAAAATGTTTATCTTGTATTTTAAAAATGCTAATCAAGCATTTTTAAATGGTAAATGTGTATAAAAAATGTTGATCACCTATTCAAAAAAATTATTTGATAAATGACTTGTATTAGATATATTTACCAAAAATGTATATAAAAATAGTGAAATTGAAGAGAGAGAGAAATTGGAAAGATGCACACAAAAACAGAGAAAATCGGTGAAAATCAAAGACACTGAAGAAAGAAAGAAAAGAAACACCTCAAAAACAAAACAAAACGGAAACCGGAAGATAATCGTGAAAATCCATGTGGAAACGAAGGAAACCCAAGAAAAGGAGTAAATAAAATGTGAAAAACCAGAGAAAACCGATGCAAAAATGAAAAGGACACAAAGAAACAGGAAAAGTAGAAGGGAAACGATTAAGGAACCAAATACACTGAAGAAAAGAAGAAAAAGGAAAGCCCTAGTGAAAATCGATGAAAAACAAAGAAAACAAAATCCAAAGAAAACCATGTAGAAGGAAAGGAAACCGATAAGAACTGTGTAAAAAATATAAAAGCCGATGAAAAAAGAATGAATAGTAGAAAACCCACGCGTCAAGGTAGCTCGAGATGGGCTGGCCCAGGTGCGCTGGAGGCCACAGCCTCGTTTTCTTTTCTTGTTTTTTATTTTTACTTTTTTTCATTTATTTTTTGAATTTTTTCACACTTCCAAAAATTATGAACATATATATGAAAAAAGTATACTTCACATAACGTTCAGAAAAATGTTAATCATGCATGTCACGAATTGTTAAATGTGTATAGAAAAAATCTTGACCATGTATAAAAAACACAACATTTGTGAAAAAAGTTGCTCATGTATTTGGAAAATGTTAAATGTATATATAAAAAATGTTAAATAAGTATTTTATAATTGTTAAACAAGTATTTGAATTTTTTAAACAAACATTTGAACAATATTAAATATGTGCAGAAAGAATGTTGACCATGTATTCATAAAATGTTAAACTTGTATTTAAAAAATGTTAACTGTGTATATAAAAAATGTTTGCAATGTATTCTAAAAGGTTAAAGTTGTACTTAAAAAATATAAAGTGTATATAGAAAAACCGGTGAAAACCAAAGCAAAAACCCCCGAAAAAACTAGTGGAAAATCGCCTCGTTTTGAATCAAGTAGGCCGCTCCCTTCTACTTAAGCACGAACCCGACGCGAGCCAAGTGGCTAGCAGCGTTGCCCATCCCATCATCTAGGAGATCCGGAATCGATCCCTGTGCGCTCCTCCTTTTCATCCCTATTTCTAATGTAGACGCTCAAGGCGAGAGGTTCCTCCATCTGGCACTAAGCGAGATATAGTCGACGCTTCTGGTGCAGGCCATGGCTCCTCACCCTCGGCTGCCAAAGGGGCAGGCGCAGGAGCAGCCAAGATTTTCGTGTTGTGGCCCCGGAAGGTGGTGTCGGTGGACCGCACAGGGTGCAACGGAGCAGTGGATGTCGGGGCGACGGCTCTGAGACTTTGCAGCATTGAGAGCTTCAGCTTCGTGTCGTCTGGGCGACGAGGTTGCCTTCGATGTTGCTCATTGTCATATCAAGGGCGCGGGCCATGTGAAGTGCATGCTCTTCATTTCTGCGGGAGGGTCCCGTGGCTGCTCCTCTCATAGTAGTCATGGATTCTTCTTTCCGGGAGCGGTGGAAGTTGTGTGTCCGGAGGTGACGTTGAGCCGTTGACGACACTAGTTGAGATAGTGTGAAAAAGACAGGGATAGGAATGGCTAGGTTTTTTTTACTTGGGGAGGGGGTAGTGATAGGATATGGGCCGATGCTAGCATGGGCCTAACATGCTACACCATAACAAAGTAGAGCCCATAGGGAAAAAACAGATAAATGCAATGTCATGCAAAAAAAACTTATAACGCTAGCACTAAGGGTGTAGTGATGGTGTACCATATATGCCAACGCACCACTATTTGGAAAAATAGTGTTGCACTGGTTGGAATTGGCATGCTACCAACTAAAATTGTGGCTAGCCATTTCTCTACTAGTGGAAGCTTCATAGAGCTGAAATTGGTGGAAGCAACATGAGCGGCTCATTACATAACGTAGCTCCGAGAGGGTGTGGGCGCTTTCTAGAAAAAAAATCGAAGGGTTCAACAGATAACAGTATCCGGCGGAACAATGCTACATCCAAGTGTTGTTACGTACATTTTAGGGTGGCAAAATAGTTGGCAGGATTTGATTGGAGAGATGGGGAAGGATGGGCCCGGCCCGGTGAAATTCAGGAGGGAGGTGATAGAACTAATAGGCAGGCTACTTAACCCTTTGTAACTACTTGGTAGGTGTAAGATTATTGGTACTCAGTGCCCTATGGGCCAAATAGAACATTCCTGGGCCTCACCCTCCCTGGCAAGCCGCCAAAATGAGGGGTGGCTTGGGTTATCCAGTAGTTTCCGTGGGGCGGCGCAATGTCTCGCTTATAGCGAGACCTAGCGTGTCCTCATGCCTGGTGCCTCCCTTAATGGGGCGCCCGGGCATGCGGGAGGTCATGACCTTGTTTATTTGTTTATTCCCTAATTTTCGTTTATACTTCCAATTATTCTAAATAAACATAAAAAACTCTTAACATAAAATACTTGGAACAAATGTTAACCAAGCATTTTTAAAAAGTTAAATATGTATAAAGAAAATATTTCTCATGTATACAAAATCACTATATGTGTGAAAAAGTTGATCATGTATTTTAAAAATGTTTAATCAAACAATTGAAAAAAATGTTAAACAAGTAATTGAATTTTTTAATCATGCATTTGAAAAATGTTAAATGTGTATTCAAAAAATGTTGACCATGTATTCAGGAAATATCAACCTTCTATTTGAGAATGTTAAATCTGTATAGAAAAAATGTTGAATATGTATTAAAAATTAATCTTGTATTTGAAATATGTTCATCAAGCTTTTTGAAAATGTTAAAATCTGTACAAATAAATATTGACCATGTATTAAACAATGTTAATTTTGTATTTGAAAAAAAAATCAAACATTTAAAAAATGTTTAAAATGTGTGAAAAAATGTTGACCATATATTCAAAAAACGTTATACTTATATTTGAGAAATATTAATCTGTCATTTGAAAAATGTTACATTTGTATGGAAATAATGTTGACCATGTATTTAAAAAACATTAAAACTTGTATTTGAAAAAAATACTAATCAAGAATTCGAAAAATGTAAAGAATATGTATAGAAAAGATGTTGATCATGTATTAAAAAAATTAAACTTGTATTTGAAATATGTTAATCCATCATTTGAAAAGGTTAAATGTGTATAGGAAAAATATTGACCATGTATTACAAAAATGTTAAACTTGTATTTGGAAAAATGTTAATCAAGCATTTGAAAAATGTTAAATGAGTAGAGAAAAATTGTTGACCATGTATTAAAAAATGTTTATCTTGTATTTTAAAAATGCTAATCAAGCATTTTTAAATGTTGAATATGTATAAAAAATGTTGATGACCTATTCAAAAAAATTATTTGATAAATGACTTGTATTAGATATATACCAAAAAAGTATATAAAAATAGTGAAATTGAAGAGAGAGAAATTAGAAAGATGCACACAAAGCCAGAGAAAAGCGGTGAAAATCAAAGACACTGAAGAAAGAAAGAAAAGAAACACCTCAAAAACAAAACAAAACGGAAACCCAAAGAAAATCGTGAAAATCTATGTGGAAATGAAGGAAACCCAAGAAAAGGAGTAAATAAAATGTGAAAAACTAGAGAAAACCGATGCAAAAATGAAAAGGACACAAAGAAACAGGAAAAGTAGAAGGGAAACGATAAGGAACCAAATAGACTGAAGAAACGATGAAAAAGGAAAGGCCTAGTGAAAATCAAGAAATGAATGAAGAAAATCGATGAAAAACAAAGAAAACAAAATCCGAAGAAAATCATGTAGAAGGAAAGGAAACCGATAAGAACCGTGTAAAAAATATAAAAGCTGGTGAAAAAAGAATGAACAATAGAAAACCCACGCGTCAAGGTAGCTCGAGATGTCCTGGCCCAGGTGCCCTGGAGGCCACAGCCTCGTTTTCTTTTCTTGTTTTTTTTTATTTCTTTTCATTTATTTTTTTACTTTTTTCACACTTCCAAAAAATATAAACATATATATGAAAAAAAAATTCACATAACGTTCAGAAAAATGTTAATCATGCATGTAACGAATTGTTAAATGTGTATAGAAAAAATCTTGACCATGTATAAAAAACACAACGTGTGTGAAAAAGTTGCTCATGTATTTGGAAAATGTTAAAATTATATATAAATAAAGTTAAAGAAGTATTTAAAAATTGTTAAACAAGTATTTGAATTTTTTTAAACAAGTACTTGAACAATATTAAATATGTGCAGAAAGAATGTTGACCATGTATTCATAAAATGTTAAACTTGTATTTCAAAAAGTTAGCTGTGTACATAAAAAATGTTTACAAAGTATTCTAAAAGGTTAAAGTTGTACCTTAAAAAAATATAAAGTGTATATAGAAGAACCGGTGAAAAACCAAAACAAAAAACCCTGAAAAAACTAGTGGAAAAATCGCCTCGATTTGAATCAAGTAGGTCGCGCCCTTCTACTTAAGCACGAACCCGACGCGAGCCAAGTGGCTAGCAGCGTTGCCCATCCCATCATCTAGGAGATCCGGAATCGATCCCTGTGCACTCCTCCTTTTCATCCCTATTTCTAATGTAGACGCTCAAGGCGAGAGGTTCCTCCATCTGGCACTAAGCGAGATATAGTCGCCACGTCTGGTGCAGGCCATGGCTCCTCACCCTCGGCTGCCAAAGGGGCAGGCGCAGGAGCAGCCAAGATTTTCGTGTTGTGGCCCCGGAAGGTGGTGTCGATGGACCGCACAGGGTGCAACGGAGCAGTGGATGTCGGGGCGGGGGCTCCGAGACTTTGCAGCATTGAGAGTTTCAGCTTCGTGTCGTCTGGGCGACGAGGTTGCCTTCGATGTTGCTCGTTGTCATATGAAGGGCGCGGGCCATGTGGAGTGCATGCTCTTCATTTCTGCAGGGAGGGTCCCGTGGCTGCTCCTCTCATAGTAGTCATGGATTCTTCTTTCCGGCAGCGGTGGAAGTTGTGTGTTCGACATGTTGTCGGCAAGAGTGGACTTAGTCATGTCCGCTTGATTGTGTGGGAGTGGGCTTAGACTAGTCACAATGAGAGTAACTTAACTAGTAACATCACACATTTCAATACAAGATTGCTTATGTGGCAACTAATTAATGAGGAGAGAGGGGTTTGTGATAACTTAGGTAGTTACCGTAACATCACACATTTCAAGGCATAATGAGTCTATAGCCTAATAAATGAACTTTTTCATGATACCACTCATATGTTACAACCACTATGTAGGTAGTAACATAGACTAGTAACATCGGTAAGTTACTACTCTGTTACTCCTCACCGTGAACAGTCTTAGCCCTTGTTGTATCGGTTTTCGCCCAATTTTTACTAATTAACTAAGCAGTTCTCTTCTGCTTAATTAATAGATGTTTTTGCCTCCGTTTAAAAAAAAGATTTTCGTGCTGTTGCTGCTGTCTGCATGGGAACAGTAGCATCTGGTAGGCTCGCCGTGCTAGAAGAGAGCCTATACAGATCGGCGTATGAGAGCACGAGGGCACGGCCGCGACCCCACCTCGAGCCGTGCGAAACTGTCAGGTCTATCCACTATCTAGTTTTCATCAACATTATCGGTGGCGTTGCGTACGGGCACACAGAAACGCAAATGCCTAGTCTCCTAGTGCAGTGGTAAAAAAAACAGTTTATGGTCAGCAGAACGCATATGGGCATATTGATATAGTTAGTGATAATAAAGTTACTGCTGCAGGTGACCAAGTCTTGTTAACCCGGGCCAAATCGCTGTTGCTGGCGCGCATAGATCCAAATTAGCTCACGGAGAACGGAGACTGGATCGCTGATTAGCCGGGAATTAAGGGAATAGACTCTGCCACCTTTTGTGTCCCGCAAGCATCGCAAGCAGTGCAGGACCACCTGGCCTGGCCGAATGGCACGAGATTCTCAAAACAAAACGGTTGTTTTCGACTCTTTGCAACGCACATCACATGCCAGGAAAGATTAACCCGTTGATTATAGATGAGTAGCACTACTAATGCAATGGAGTAGTACTACTATAGCTAGATAGCTAGGGCTGGACATGTCCCTGTCCCCAAGTTCTAGTGCCTCTCTTTTCTCGTTTTCTTTTTTCTTTACTTTTAGGTTTTCATTCGGTTTTCTTGATTAGCCGAGGATGTTTGGTTTTTGGGTCCGGTTTGTCTTATGAACCGGACCAACTCTCTTTTTAATGAAATGCAGGAACACTCTGCCCCTCTAGATGTGCCCCTCTCGATGTGTTCTCGAAAAAAAAAAGGTTGGAAATGAGTATGGATAGATAGAGGAGGCGGTAGACATGCGCGCGTGATGATGATGTAATAGTTCAAGTCTCGAGGCAATCGATGGATCGGGCATTATTTCTCTTTGTCTTTCTCTCTTTCTCTTTCTCTCTCTCTCGTGTGTCCTACGCAAGCTAAACTAGAAGCTAGCTAGAGCCTCTCTTGCTGCTTTTTTAACGGGCAAGCTTGCTGATTCCTACTTGATTGACAGCAATTGTATACGAACAACCGGTCCTAAACTACCATTATCATTTGCGAGTGGGTGATTCCCGCTTATCCAATCGCAAAGGAACATGTAGCACGTACGTAAGGTTAGGTCGCTACACGCCGCAAGTGGTTTTGCTTAACCACTACGTACTCCAGTTTCGTTTTGTTTATCTCGCAGAGTGTGCAAGTAGGGGTAGTTTATTGATCGCTAGGTATCATGGAGCCTCAACTGATTCGTGGATGCATTGCTGGATCCGAGAAGTTATTCCCGTCTCCGATCCCCAATCCGTCCCAAGACGAGACCCCAGATCCAAATCCAAATTGGACCCCAGAGTATGTACGCGCTCGTCTTGGAACGTGGTCAGGCCTCGATCCCAAGCAACACGCACACAAATTCCAGACAGATTGAGAAAACCGAAATGCACGTCCGCATACGCTACGCTGCTGGATAACGTTTCTGGATCAGACTGTCGATGGCCCCGTGCAGAAGGCGCTGTCAGGATGGATGCACGCACGGCTCTATCGGCACATGGACAAATTGTCGCACCCACACTGCATGCACACTGTCTTGGCCGTCGGGCATTTTTGTAGACGAATTTGCCATCCGGTTCGGCGGTACGTAGACACACACACACATTTCAAAAATACAAGTGGTCCTCCGTTGCACCAGGCCACCAACCATCTCATTTCGTATTCATCTGCATGGCTGCACTGATTCATACTCCAACCATACAGAATACGCTGGTATATACATGCACGCTGTGGTCCTGTGGTACAGATGGGTCGACGGCATATACGGAGCAGCATTGAAATCGTTGCCAAGTCTGCGCAGGGATGCACCTCCAGATCGAGGGGCTTGACACAGGGACGCTGCCACGCCAGCGGCGGACGGAGTAGTTCTGCCCAACGTTTACTACGTCTACTCTGCCAAGAAAAACTAGGCAACATGACGCGGCGCAACTAAAAAAATATGCGTGCAGCGCAGTTAGTTGGCACAGGAAGAAATCGGGGTCTGTGGATAGGGATATGATGTTCTAGAAAACAATATGTGCGCTGAGAAGGAAATGTTATTTTGTGATAAGCGTACCATCACTGACTGTCTCCGTTTCATGAACAGAATACTGTCATGTACTCTACCACTCAATCAGAATAGGAGACCTTGTCCAAAGAAAAGGACATGTTGGAAAGGGAATTTATACATAAGATTAAGCCAAATGGAGAGGAGAGGGGGACCCGTGACTTTTTGGATCCGGAGTTTTAGTCGCGACGGAGATGGAAGGACTTCAGCACTGAGCGGCTAGCTGCTAGTCGGATTAAAAATTTCAGAAACTTACAGACCCCAGCGGGTTCAGAGCAGCGCAGTACTACGGTATTTTTTTCTCTTCAGCTGTCAGGAATAATGGAAGCATCTGATTCTCTGTGGCAGCAACACTGCTATACGGAGATATGATTACCATGGGATGCGTGGTTATCCGGTTAATTAGATTAGAGCTAACTCTAGCATTTGTGTCATACCGGCCTAATCGTTGTAATAACAGTCAGCACGGTGATTTTAACAAGGAAATGGTTCAGCAGAATCGTCATTTTGCGCTAAACAGGAATAATTTGTGGAGTCTCCTTCAAATCGAGTCTGCGGGCCTCCATATTTGGCGGTTGTGCGATGCAATATAGCACGCCCTTCACCCATCAAAATCCTGGCGCCACAGACGTTTAATTTTTTTAAGGCCGCTTCAATTGTTCCTAGCTTTTTTTTTGTAGATTTAGTCTACCGGCTCATAGATTCGTGTAAATGGCATAGGATTCGCATTTTGTATAGATGGATCTGATAATAGAGCTATTATTATTATTATTTGTCATCGGATTCGATCTCCGAGTTCGAGAGTGAAATTATGGATGCCAAAGAAGACGAGGTTGTGTTGATGGTTGTCGAGTTGATAGCGGCAACCAGAACAAAGAGGAAGTATGCAGGGTCGTTGGTTGGTCATATGACAATTCACCGGAACATAAAATGAAAGGCCACAATAAGCTCATGTGCGAATACTTTCTACCAGGTTGTACCTTCCCTGCCTACGTGTTCCGGCGACGCTTCTGCATGACCAGCGATTGTTTCATTGAATTCCCGACGACATGGAAGCCAATGAACTTTTCTCTAGCAAAGGAGAAATGTTGCCAGTGTGCTGGGTTTTTTGGTTTCTAGAAGGTGATCGTAGCACTTGGATGACATCACGACATCAGTGTCTTGGAGAGATCTCATCTGTTTGCAAGGATAGCTGGTGGTATTGCTCCACCTTGTAACTTCACGGTGAATAGTCATCAGTACAACCAGGTTTGCTATGTAGTTGATGGCATCTATCCATCGCGGTGAACATTTGTGAAGATGACCAGGAAACTTACGCATTTCGCCAAGATGCAAGAAGAGCAAAGAAGGACATTGAGAGAGCATTTGGAGTGGTGCAACCTAGGTTTACCATTGTCAAGGATCTTACTCGTTTCTGGAACAAGGATGTCTTAGCAACTATTATGACATGGTGTGTAATCCTACACAACACGGCCATGGAAGGATGATAGGGGATATGCCAAACCTTATGGACTATGAAAATATTAGCACATTCGTCAAGCCTCGTAGAAGAAAAACCGCATTCAAGCATTTCTTGAAGTGTACCGAAAGGTTGGAGACCGAGCCTCACATGATCAACTAAAGGAAAATCTCATTATGCATCATTAGCAGCTAGTTGGGAGATAGTGTGTTTAAATTTCTTTAGAACATTATGGAACTCGTCTTCCTTGAACATTTCTTGAACCCATATTATGGCGACTCTATGTTTGTGCACACTCACCGCAGCCTTCAAAACATTATGGGACACACTTCATGTTCATTATGGAGGTTGCGACTATGGTGGTCGCGCTAGAGTCACTCTTGGCTCCCGTTGTTTGTCTTGACTTTGGTAGTGCTCCGATACTTTACCTTCCACAATGCACAATCATAAGCATCGGCATGCATGTCATATGAATGGTGTAATGGCAATAGCTTTATGTCCATGTCTCACGGGGAATACATTGGTTTTCTCGGTTTTTCACCCTACACTTTAATGACCGCCCTTGTTCATGCATCCAATGGCCAATACTGCTTGTGTGCCTCTTCTTTCTAGGAGGCTTGAAGGTGATGAAGAACCCAACACCACCTCCCTCTTTCATTGCAAGTATGCATTCTTGTACAAGTGTGTATTGGCCTCCTTGGTTCCTAAAGATGGTGATCGTGGTATGGTGAGGAACATCTTTATTGATCTTACGACGAGGATGTGTATCAATGGCAACGAACCAATTTACATGGTTGATTTCCCATGGCATGACATTCGCTTGGCAAGCGCCAAGCACAGGGGGAGATTTCCTCATGCCCCATTTATTCAGGCTCTTCTTGACTCTGGGGCCGCCTTCCCCATCCACAAGGACACCCCGCAGAGGGTGTGGACTGCTAGAGTGGAGAAGGAGGACATGAGTAAGGCACCCAAGTCTGTCTATAGGAAGAAGGGTAAGAAGGCCATCTTTGTTGCTTGCACATTTAATGCAACTGAGATTGCAAAAATGGAGAGAAAGCATGACAAGAAAGTCAAGGGGCTTAAGGATCATCTCTGTGCTAGGGGGAGCGATGTTTGTGAGGATGGGGATCCTCTGGTTGTGAAGAAGTTTCCATACTTTGGTTGGCATGAGCATGGATACGATGACTACTATGAGGATGAGGATGCATTAATGCCCTCAATGACGGCAACTTTGACGAGTGATCTACTGGGTTATTGTGTAGTTCCCTTCGCCCATTTTGGTGATTTGATGCCAAAGGGCAGAAGTGGTATATTATTATGCCCTGTGGATTGAGTATATGGGTAGTCACATACCATTTGTCTTTCATTTAGTTGCTTCTCATGGTAATTGAAAATGTGTAGAAAAATTACTTGTATCATGGAAATTATACATATCATGGCAATATTTTAGTGGCTATATGGCAAATGTTCTACGCATTGCAAAACAATTAAAAATTAAGGTAAATTTACCTAAATAGATCCTGGCAAATGTGGATAAAAAAGGGAGTACTTGTATCACGGCAACTATACATATGAGGGCAAATGTACAACATTAGTTATCAAAAGCAAAAAAGTTTGTGTTGGCAAAAAATTGATAAAATCCATGGTGTTGGCAAAAAGGGCGCTAAACTGCCACGACAACTTTAGGGAGAGTGAATGTAGCGTAAAAGGCCAAGCATGAAAATTTAATGTTTACCATACATAAGAAACTAAGTTTGCCAAAATAAACAGGAAGTTAACAATTTTGTTTGAACTAAAAGTTGATATACATGAAGAACAAAAAAGTTTGCCAAGAAAAAGTGTACAATTTATTTTCCCTATTCGAACATGATGGGAAACTCAGAAAATGTTTGCGGTGTGGCACAAGGAAATTGCACAGTTTCTTTCTTTTGAAAACAAGATAGAAAATTCGTAAATATAAGTGTGGTGTTTACATGGCAATTTCAACACAAAAATTGTTGTTCTACATCATATGAAAAAAGTGAGTGAGCATCTCATACACATGCATGACCGCAAATGAACCTAGTAGTAGACCGTAGCTTAATCATATAAAAATGCCAGATACACCAACCTACGCAAGATTGCCATCTATATTGTCTACAGTCTGACAAAACGAGAGAGCAACTCATATACAAGCAAGATGGCAAAGTGAACCTAGAAGTAAACTATAACTTGATAATATAAATTTGCCACACAGAGCATGTGAGCAAAATTGTCATCTAGATAGAAAAGGATGAAACTAGACATAAAGGTGTTGTAGTTCATGCATTTGCAGATGGCCATCAGGTCAGTTCCCCCGGGAAAAGTAAATGGCTTTTCAATGAATAGAGTGCAAAAAATAGGGGGAAAGCGGGGTGGCTCACCGAGGAGCTCAAATCCGAGCTCGGTGAACCGAGGAGGGGGGTGAGGTGAAGATCGATGATGGACGACGATGAAATGAATCTCAGGGAGGTGAATACGATAGTGAGGAAGAAGAGCAAACCTAGCCACTCTCACCTCTAGGATCGATGAATCCGACGTCGAGGAAGAGGA
The DNA here is from genome assembly GCF_003073215.2 of Triticum urartu. Classification (NCBI taxonomy): domain Eukaryota; kingdom Viridiplantae; phylum Streptophyta; class Magnoliopsida; order Poales; family Poaceae; genus Triticum; species Triticum urartu. The sequence continues at coordinate 567,102,136 of NC_053025.1, forward strand.
TGGACATGGCCTCCATGAACCTCGAACATGGCGTTCGATAGAACGAGGCTCTGCCTGCTCGAAGTGACTGCCTCCTCGCATCGTAGGATCGATTCCTCTCGCATCCAGATATACAGATAATCAATATTTGAACCTTTTATTGTTACTTTAACATCTACGTAAAAATTTTCCATCTATATATCAATTCCTGGCATTACCAGGTAAACCCCGAAACACTTCTAGTAACTCAATGCTTTCAGTTTCTCTTGAAACTATTTCTATATTTGAAACTATTTGTTGAATATTTTGTCACAACTCTTACTCAACTAACACTTAACAGATCGTGATTCCCTTAAGCTTGTGACCCTGTAGGTTCAGTAAAACATAGACATGAACGAAACTCCCTTTTGATCAATGACGAATAGCGGAACCGTGGACATCCATATTGATCCCTATGAATACACGAATGATATTTGAGTGAACTTTTGTATATCATGTTTTATTACCTTTCATTTGCAATACTTTACAAAACCCAAGGTGAGATGTACCGGTATCCTCTTGAGTCATTCTCATGCTCACTATACCGATCTCCTCGTTATTGGTTTGGTTCATCTTTCTCGTTGATATGTTTCGGCATCCTTGTGACCTTACTCAACTATGTCTGGGTAGACGATGACAGATGTCATCACACTCAGAGGGCCCTAAGAATATCTCACCATTGTCGGAGGAGCAAATCTCACTCTTGAGTTGTCTAGCCCTTTGTCAAACTTTCCAACGAACCTGTAAGTTTTCATTATGATCACCATGTTACAGATGACATTTGAGCAACCCCAAAGTTCATCGTCCAGTAAGAAGTGGCTATGATACTCTCATGGTCAAATGAACTAAAGCATATGTTAACTATCTGTGTTATATCAATATACTTGTGAAGATAGTATATCAAAGTATAACAAAATGTTGGGTCAATTAATTATTATCGTTCTTCTGACGTCATACTCTCAATGTTTTTTGGGACTATCGCTGCACTTATCGATATCCCAAGATTCGGAAAAACGATCAACATACAACACTTGAGCCAGTCCTAGACGTGAGACTAGGAATCGAAAATCGTTTATCATTTCACACGTGTTTATGACTTTTCCATTGAATTGCATATTCCAGGATCATAGCAGTTATAGCATAGAATATACACTCTTAATTATGAGTGTGGAAATAAATAACACAATATTATTACCTCTATGGCATATTTCCAACAGAAGATTTCGTCAATCTTCGCTCGTTGCTGTCGGATGAAGACCGTCTTCCTCCTCCAGATCTGCCCCTCCATGGGTTGGGGGTCCTGTTTGTGCCTCCGCCTGTTGCTCCCCTTCACTTCCTCTCCTGGCTCCTCTAAGTCCGGTGGCAAGCCGGCTGCGATCCGCGTGGCGCGCCTAGCCTGAATCTCCTTGAGCAGCTGGAGGCGCCGCTCCGGCGTTAGCTTAGCATAGGTGGTCCCTCTGTTAGGACATGGTGAAGGAAATATGCCCTAGAGGCAATAATAAAGTTATTATTTATTTCCTTATTTTATGATAAATGTTTATTATTCATGATAGAATTGTATTAACCAGAAACTTAGTACATGTGTGAATACATAGACAAAACAAAGTGTCCCTAGTATGCCTCTACTTGACTAGTTCGTTTATCAAAGATGGTTATGTTTCCTAATCATGGACATGTGTTGTCATTTGATGAACGGGATCACATCATTAGGAGAATGATGTGATGGACAAGACCCATTCGTTAGCTTAGCATTATGATCGTTACAGTTTCATTGCTACTGCTTTCTTCATGACTTATACATGTTCCTCATACTATGAGATTATGCAACTCCCGAATACCGAAGGAACAACTTGTGTGCTATCAAACTTCACAACGTAACTGGATGATTATAAAGATGCTCTACAGGTGTCTCCGATGGTGTTTGTTGAGTTGGCATAGATCGAGATTAGGATTTGTCACTCCGTATATTGGAGAGGTATCTCTGGGCCCTCTCGGTGATGCACATCACTATAAGCCTTGCAAGCATTGTGACTAATGAGTTAGTTGCGGGATGATGCATTACGGAACGAGTAAAGAGACTTGCCGGTAAAGAGATTGAACTAGGTATTGAGATACCGACGATTTAATCTCGGGCAAGTAACATACCGATGACAAAGGGAACAACGTATGTTGTTATGCGGTTTGACCGATAAAGATCTTCGTAGAATATGTAGGAACCAATATGAGCATCCAGGTTCTGCTATTGGTTATTGATTGGAGATGAGTCTCGGTCATGTCTACATAGTTCTCGAACCCATAGGGTCCGCACGCTTAACGTTCTGTGACGATTTGTATTATGAGCTATGTGATTTGATGACCAAAGTTTGTTCGGAGTCCCGGATGAGATCGGGGACATGGCGAGGAGTCTCAAAATGGTCGAGATGTAAATATCGATACATTGGAAGGCTATATTCGGGCATCAGAAAGGTTCCGAGTGATTCGGGTATTTTTCGGAGTACCGAAGAGTTACGAGAATTCGTATTGGGCCTTAATGGGTCGTACGGGAAAGGAGAGAAAGGCCTCAAGGTGGCCGTGCCCCTTCCCCATGGACTGGTCCGAATTGGACTAGGGAAAGGGGGCACCCCTTCCTTCCTTCTCCGTCTCACTTCCTGAAAGGGTCGATAAGGTTGACTAGAGGGGGGGGTGAATAGGCAACTAACAATTTTTAACTTTTCTTTACCAAATTAAACTTTGCATCAAAGTAGGTTGTCTAGATGTGCAACTAGGTGAGCAACCTACATGATGCAACAACAACAAACAAACAAACAAGCAAGATAAGTAACACTAAAGAGCTTGCACAAGTAAAGGTAAGAGATAACCAAGAGTGGATCCGGTGAAGACGAGGATGTGTTACCGAAGTTCCTTCCTTTTGAGGGGAAGTACGTCTCCGTTAGAGCGGTGTGGAGGCACAATGCTCCCCAAGAAGCCACTAGGGCCACCGTATTCTCCTCACGCCCTCACACAATGCGAGATGCCGTGATTCCACTATTGGTGCCCTTGAAGGCGGCGACCGGACCTTTACAAACAAGGTTGGGGCAATCTCCACAACTTAATCGGAGGCTCCCAACAATACCACGAAGCTTCACCACAATGGACTATGGCTCCGTGGTGACCTCAACCGTCTAGGGTGCTCAAACACCCAAGAGTAACAAGATCCGCTAGGGATAGGTGGGGGAATCAAAAATCTCTAGGTGGAAGTGTAGATCGGGGCCTTCTCAACCACTCCCGAGCAAATCAACAAGTTTGATTGGCTAGGGAGATAGATCGGGCGAAAATGGAGCTTGGAGCATTAATGGAGCTTGAGGGGGAAGAGATAAGTCAACAGGGAAGAAGGGGACCCCCTTTTATAGTGGGGGCAACAATCCAACCGTTGCCCCACTAAACAGCCCCGCAGAGGGCGGTACTACTGCGGGAGACAGCGGTACTGTCGCTGGGTTAAGCGGTACTACCGCTCCCTTCGGTGGTACTGCCGCGCAGAACGAAAGGCGAAGGGAACGAGGGAACCGGACGGTACTGTCGCGGAGGAAGGGCGGTACTGCCGCACTACTGCCGCAGCGAGGTACCGCACAATCCGACACAGAAAAAGACCCCTTGAATCGACGCGGTAGGGACCTGGCAAGCCAGCGGTAGTACTACTGCGGAGGCACCGGCGGTACTACCGCTGCGGAGCGGTACTGCCGCTTGTGACCCCTCAGCGGTACTACCGCTGGGTACGACGGTACTACCGTTGGGACCCAGACAAAACCCACAAGAAGAGAGAAGATCTCTCCATAGAAGCGGAAGGGCTCGGAGGGTGAGAAGCGGATGTGTACGTGATGATTCCACCCAAGCAATACCAAAGCGAACCCCCTCTTGATAGTACGGTGCCCTATACGCAACTAGTCTACCGAGAAAGAAACGAAAGAGCTACGCCGTCTTGAGTGACACTCCGAGGGAAAGAAATCGTCTCGTGCCAAGGATGAATCTCTGAAATGCTCAAAGCACATGATTAGTCCGCAAACACGTTGTCATCAATCACCAAAACCACATCGAGAGAGATATGCCTCAACAATCTCCCCCTTTTTGGTGGATTGATGACAACTAGGGATTTGCACAAGGAAAAGATATAAAAGAAAGGATACTTAGAACTACAAAATATAGACGGGCTCCCGCTGAATGTGTGCACCTAGTTAGTGGAGCCTTTGGAATGCAAGACACACACATTCGGATCAACACTCCCCCTATATTTTATAGTCCAACAATTCTAAGCACAGGATATATGAGAGCAGGGTATAAAATAGGATAAGCATGCAACTCATAAGATACTACAGTACTGAATAGACATAAGTAATAAGGTAGCGATAGGGTAGCATATGTCTCACACCATATGTCTAGAACTTAGGTCTTACTGGCACCAAACCAAACCAAACAAAGACAACGAGAAGACACACGAGAAAACACAAGACACAAAGACACGCTCGCAACACGGCAACAACACAAATCCCTAAACTCTCCCCCCTTTGGCATCAAGACACCAAAAGGGCAAAGAGCAACGCTACGGCTCCAGGTGATGGCAAGCTGAGGATCTCGAACATCACATCTCAGCGTGATCGTCTGCATCTTCGTCGTGAGCGGAAACTGCTCGGCGTCTGAATCGGTCCAAGGGCAATGCTGGTGAATCCATTCCTCCTCTTCAGTGATTTGTCCCTCAGAACCACTAACAACGGACAACTGACGCATGAGCTCCTTGTGACGTCCCTGGCCTTCTTCTCCGCCACATGAGTCATGTACTGGCCGTGTGACTCCATGCAGAAGAGCTTCCTCATCTTGTGCTTGAGTTTCTTTGCCCAAGAGGGCTCTGTCCCAGACGGCTCATAGTCCTCATCGTCAGCATCAGCCTCAGCCTCAATCTCAGTCTCCATGGCAGCGGCAGCAGTAGATGGGCCCCCGGGTTTAGGCACTGTGGTGCCCCAATTGTCCTTCTTCCGTAGACGCTTGATCTCATGAGAAACCAAGTCTCCAGTTTCCAACATCACTCTAGGATAGGCACGTGCCCAGGCCTTCTCAATGAGCCTCATGATGAATGGACCATATATCGGGCACTTGCGCTCAGAAACGGCAGAGAGAAGTTCAGACCACATCACATGAGAAATGTCCAGGCTCTCTCTAGTGTTTGCTTCCTTCTCATGCTGGCAGAAAAGAAGCATGTCCACGAGATAGGAGTGGACCATATCCAGATTCCCGATGCGAGGGAAGAGAGTCTCACAGAAGACACGATGAAGAATGTCCAGATAGGCAGACAGCTCATAGGTTTCCTTCTTAGTCATTGGGTTAACCTTCACAGTACAGTAGGGCCAAAGGACTTGCTTGTGTGGTGAGGGCGGAAGCCGACTGGAGTCTCAAGCTCGTGATCTTCCACATCAAGTAACTCCATGAAGGCCTGCCACTTGACGGAAAGCAATTTGCCATTGGTCATCCAAGTCAGAGTTCTGTCGGCATCAGTTCCAAGATGAACGGTAGCAAAGAATTGAGCCACCAAATCTGCATCAAAATCCTTGTTGAACTGCATGATCCTGAGAATGTTCAGCTGGGAACACATCTGAAGGGCTTCGCCAAAGTATTCAGGGTCCTTCTCCATAGCATCCGTGTCGATGGAGCGTACATCAACATAGAGATTCTTCTTGGCCTTGATCACATCAAAATAGATGGCAAACTGAAAGCGATTCCAGAACGGGCGGTTGACCAAAGTGGGATCTTGGTCTTCCTCATAGGGGTTGCGGCGACGCATTGCCCAAAACTCCTTGGCAGTCATCTCAGTCACAGTCTTTCCCTTTGGCTTGTTGGCGGATCTCTTCGACTGCTGAGGTGGTGGTGGAGCACTTGAGGATGCGCCTGCTGGTGGAGGTTGAGTACTAGAGGAACCACCTGCTGGCTCTGAGGTGCGGTAGCGCTTTGACGTTGCACGTCCGGGGTTGACACGGCGGACCTGCTGCTCAGGATGATCATCACCTGGAACCAAACACACGACCAGAAGAAACACACGAAAGAAGAGAGCATAAGCCACCAAACGAGACAAAGAGGATCAAGGTGAGCTAGAAAATATTGGAACTGGGCATCCGACGGTAGTACCGCCATCTACCCGCGGCAGTACCACTCGTGAGACAGTACCGCTCATGGTGAGCGGCAGTACCGCTCGCGCGGCAGTATCGCTCAGAATGGGGAACATCGGTTTTCTACTGCCGTGATCAGATCCGGCACTACCGGGATGCCAAATTCAAAAATTTATCCTACCAAACATCAATCCAAAGAGCCTAGAAGCAATATCCATCCACCACAAGCCTCTTCATTGCCAAAAAACTAGAAAACAATGCCTATTGCCCCTAAGAACTAGATGCAAGATCTAGGCAAAGAGAAACCGAGAACGGAGGCAATACCGGCATCCATGGCTGGAGGACAAGATGGAGAACGACTCCACCGGAGGAAATGGAGAGAAGCGGCCAGAAAACGGCGGCCCGCCGGTGCCCTCCCGCGGCGAGGCGTCGCTGGAGCGACGAGGAAGACGAGCGAGTGGGGGCGAATGGGTATGGGGAGAAAATAACTCCCCCGCCCCGATATAACCCCCAGCGCCCGCCCCTCAGCGGCAGTACCGCTGGTGAGGGCGGTAGTACCGCTTAGCCGCAAAGAGGACTAGGCAAAAAGGGCTTAACTCTCGAAAAAGAACGAAAAGAAAACGGGAACAAAACACACACACAAAAATGACAAAGTGAACGAGAAACACACACCTCTCTAAGAGAGGGCGGTGGCCGAGGCCACCTATGTTTGAGTTTAGAGGTATGGCGCCCCTAAGATTTTAACCTTGGGCCCATGACCATCACTTATCTTTGAAGCACAAGTGCCATAAAGAAATGGCTAATGTGAAAGAGTTTGGTTAGTTTATGCATTATGAGGGGAGGGAAAGTTCATTGAGAGAACAATACTCCCCCTATGTCCATGCCTACACCTAAACTAGACAACACGTTGAGTGAGGTGGGGTGTGCAGGGGTTCAAGTCACATTGATCGAATCAATGATATTTAGCTCATGCCTTAACTCGCGAAATCTTGCTTCATCCAAAGGCTTCGTGAAGATATCTGCAAGGTTATCATGAGTGTTGACATAGTTGAGCTCGATCTCCCCTCGCCTAATGTGATCCCGGATGAAGTGATACCTAATCTCAATATGCTTTGTCTTGAAGTGTTGCACCGGGTTGAGGGAAATCTTGATGGCACTTTCATTGTCACACCAAAGAGGCACTTTGTCACAAGTGACACTGTAATCCTTTAAAGTTTGCCTCATCCATAAAAGTTGTGCACAACAACTACCGGCAGCCACATACTCCGCTTCCATGGACGAGAGAGACACACAACTTTGCTTCTTCGAAGACCAACTTACCAAGGAGCAACCAAGAAACTGGCACCCTCCGGAAGTGGACTTGCTATCCACTTTGTCTCCCGCCCAATCCGAGTCCGAATAACCTACAAGCTTGAAATTTGCTCCTCTTGGGTACCACAAGCCAAAGTTTGGGGTATGAGCCAAATATCGAAAGATTCGTTTGACCGCCACATAGTGACTTTCCTTAGGTGCGGCTTGAAACCGTGCACAAATTCCCACACTCAACATGATATCCGGTCTAGATGCACAAAGGTAAAGCAAGGAGCCAATCATGGAGCGATATACCTTTTGATCCACCGCTTTACCATTGGGATCAATGTCAAGTTGGCACTTGGTGGGCATGGGAGTGGACGCCGGCTTGACATCACTTAGCTTGAATCTCTTAAGCATGTCTTGAGTGTATTTGGCTTGGTTGATGAAAGTTCCTTCTCTCCTTTGCTTCACTTCGAACCTGAGAAAGAACTTCAACTCTCCCATGGAAGACATCTCAAACTTTGAGGGCATGAGAGCGGCAAATTCCTCATTGAAAGCTTTGTTAGGGGAACCAAAGATAATATCATCAACATATAATTGGCACACAAACAACTCCCCCTTGACCTTATTAGTAAAAAGAGTGGGATAGATTAGCCCAACTTCAAAACCATGGTCTTGTAACAACTCGGTAAGGTGGTCATACCACGCACGTGGGGCTTGCTTAAGGCCATAGAGTGCCTTATCGAGTTGATACACATGATCGGGAAAGTAGGGATCCTTGAACCCGGGGGGTTGCTTGACATAAACCAATTCATTAATAGGACCATTAAAAAAGCACTCTTCACATCCATTTGTTGTAACTTAAAGTTATGATGAGAAGCATATGTAATCAACATGTGAATGGATTCAAGACGAGCAATGGGAGCAAAGGTTTCACCGTAGTCGATACCCTCGACTTGGGAGTAGCCTTGTGCTACCAAACGAGCCTTGTTGCGAATGATAATCCCATGGGCATCTTGCTTGTTCTTAAATACCCACTTGGTTCCAATGATATTGTGGTTCCCCATCGGTCTTGGCACTAATCTCCACACTTTGTTACGCTCGAAGTTGTTGAGTTCTTCATGCATGGAATTGAGCCAATCCGGATCTTCGAGCGCCTCATAGACCTTGTGGGGTTCGACACAAGAGACAAACACGTGATGTTCACAATAGTTTGCTAATTTTCTGCGAGTGCTTACCCCCTTTCTTAAGCTTCCAAGCACATTCGTCATGAGATGATCCTTGGTGGAGAGCTTGGAAGCAACCTTGGCGGCACGACACTCCAATTCCTCCTCGGGGGTGAGACAAGGAGTGGTCACTTGATCATCTTGAGCGTCGTCTTGAGCTTGTTCTTGATCATGTGGGACTTGATCTTGAACTTGCTCGGAGGAGGGAGCTTGACCTTGGGCATCACTTGATGTTACAACACTATCTTGAGATTGATCTTGCCCCTGGTCTTGTTCTTGAGGTTGAGGGCCCTCACTTTGTTCTTCGGAAGTGTGTGGGTCTTGGGTTGGTGAAGGTTCCACTTGAGTAGAACAATGTCCTTCTCCTTCGGCCACAAGGGGTTCCTCAATGGGTAGGATATGACCAATACCCATTCTTCTTATGGCTTGAGGAGGAGTTTCATCACCTACATCACAAGTACCACTTTGCTCCACTTGAGAGCCGTTATTCTCATCAAACTCCACGTTACACGTTTCCTCAATAAGTCCCGTGGACTTATTGAGAACACGGTAAGCATGAGAGTTTGTAGCATAACCAACAAATATGCCCTCATACGCTCTAGCCTCAAATTTAGACAAACGGACACCTTTCTTGAGAATGAAGCACTTACATCCGAACACTCGGAAGTACTTGAGGTTGGGCTTGTTACCGGTGAGTATCTCATATGGAGTCTTGTTCAATCCCTTGCGGAGGTAGAGCCGATTAGATGTATGGCATGCGGTGTTGATGGCTTCGGCCCAAAAGTTGTATGGAGACTTGAACTCCGCCATCATGGTCCTTGCCGCATCCATCAATGTCCGGTTCTTCCTCTCCGCTACACCATTTTGTTGAGGGGTATAGGGTGCGGAATATTGATGCTTGATTCCCTCATCACTCAAAAACTCATCCAAGGTGTAGTTCTTGAACTCGGAGCCGTTGTCACTTCTTATTGTCAAAATCTTTGCATTGTATTGTCGTTGAGCTTCATTTGTAAAGTCGATGATGGTTTGTTGGGTCTCGCTCTTCCTCTTGAAGAAATATACCCAAGTGTATCTTGAATAGTCATCCACAATCACCAAGCAATACTTTCTACCCCCAAGACTATCAAAGGATGGAGGTCCAAAGAGATCCAAGTGAAGGAGCTCCAAAGGCCTCTTCGAGTAGATGATAGTCATGGGAGGGTGAGCCTTCTCATGTAGCTTTCCTTCAATGCAAGCACTGCAAGCACGATCTTTGGCAAAACTAACATTTGTTAGTCCACGGACATGGTACCCCTTGAGAAGACTTTGCAAAGATCTCATATTGATGTGGGCTAAACGGTGATGCCAAAGCCATCCCACGTCAACTTTAGCCATTAGGCATGTCGCAGTCTTAGTGGGTCGCTTCGAAAAGTTAATCACATAGAGACCGTTCTCGACATGCCCAACAAAGGCTACTTTAAGAGTCTTGCTCCACAAGAGGGCCACAGAATCAATATCAAAGAAAGTGGAAAAACCCATGAGTGCTAGTTGACGAACGGAAAGTAAATTGTATGCAAGGGACTCAACAAGCATGACCTTCTCGATCGTAAGATCATGAGAAATGACAACTTTGTCGAGTCCCAATACCTTAGAAGACGAGGCATCAACCCACTCAACATTGGTGGGCATGGATGGAATCTTTTGCATGTCAACCACCAAGTCCTTGCTTCCGGTCATATGATTAGTAGCTCCACTATCGAGCAACCGTGATCCCCCACCGGAAGCAAACACCTACAAGAGATCAATGCTTGGTTTTAGGTACCCATTTTGTAATGGGTCCTTTGATGTTAGTAACAAGGGTCTTAGGAACCCAAATAGACCATTCAATGTACTTATAAGGAGAACCAACAAATTTGGCATAAACATGCCCATCTCTAGCGCGGCACAACACATAAGAAGGGTTAAAGTCGCCAGCCTTGTTGGGAAGGGGAGCGTTTCCCTTCTTGGCACCACTACCCTTCACGGAGTTTTTCTCCTTCTCCTTAGTAGCACCCTCACCCTCCCTCACAAAGGTTTGCTTGAGAGGAGGAGGTCATTTGGACTTGTCATTCTTCTTATCGTTCTTGGACTTGGACACGTACCCAATCCCTTCCTTGGCCACAACTCCCTTTTGGTTGGTCAAGAGGTCGTTGAGGCTCTTCTCGCCTGGTATGCAAGACACAAGACCTTTCTCAAGTTGCACCTTTAGCTTAGCGTTCTCCTCAACAAGATTCACATGCTCACAACACGGGTTAGTAGCATTTGCATTATCAACTAACATCATACGAGGAAAGGTGGCTTTCTCCTTGGTTAGATTTACTTGGAGTTGATCATGAGACTCTTTGAGGGTAGCATGAGCACCCTCCAAGACCTTGTGAGCCTTGTCAAGTAGATCAAACTCCTCTTTGAGTCTAGCAACATAAACCCCAAGTTTGGCCTTCTCAGAGTTTAGCACACGAGAAACCACGAGAGCATGATCAAAATCTTTCTTTAATTTAGCACGATCATCGTTGTATGACTCCTCAAGAGCCAAACGAAGACCACGCTCTTCCTCAAGAGCATAGGAAAGATCCGAAATCTCATCGGCATAGTCACGACTATGCCCCTCCATCTTGGAGATGGTATCTTCATGAGACTCGATCACGCCATTGGCTTCACCAAGTTGTTCCAAGAGAGCAACAAAATGCTTCTTGGATTTACCCTTGAGTTTACCCATAAAGGACTCAAACTCATTTTTCTCCACATTAGATCCCTCACATTCATCAATGCAATCCGTCAAGGAAGGATTATTAATTATGGTAGTTTTGATGTTGGGAGTTGTTGGGGAACGTAGCAGAAATTCAAAATTTTCCTACGTGTCACCAAGATCTATCTATGGAGAGACTAGCAACAAGGGGAAGGAGAGTGCATCTACATACCCTTGTAGATCGCTAAGCGGAAGCGTTCAAGTGAACGGGGTTGACGGAGTCGTACTCGTCGTGATTCAAATCACCGATGACCAAGTGCCGAACGCACGGCACCTCCGCGTTCAACACACGTGCAGCCCGGTGACGTCTCCCACGCCTTGATCCAGCAAGGAGAGAGGGAGAGGTTGAGGAAGACTCCATCCAGCAGCAGCACAACGGCGTGGTGGTGATGGAGGAGCGTGGCAATCCTGCAGGGCTTCGCCAAGCACCACAGAAGAGGAGGGAGAGAGAGATGCAGGGCTGCACCAACGAGAGATCGAATCGTATATCTTATGGGCAGCCCTAGGCCTCATATATATAGGGGAAGGGGAGGGGCTGCGCCCCTTCTAGGGTTCCCACCCCCTAGGGGGGCGGCAGCCCTAGATGGGGATCAAGGATGGCGGCCAAGAGGGGGAGAGGAGAGGGAGGCGCACCAATATGGGCCTTAAGGCCCATATCCCTTAGGGTTTGCCCCCTTTCCACCTCTTAGGCGCCATGGGCCCTTGTGGGAGGCGCACCAGCCCACTAAGGGGCTGGTCCCTCACCACTCTTAGCCCACGCAAGCCTCCGGGGTTGGTGGCCCCACTTGGTGGACCCCCGGGACCCTCCCGGTGGTCCCGGTACATTACCGATAAACCCCGAAACTCTTCCGGTGACCAAAACAGGACTTCCCATATATAAATCTTTACCTCCGGACCATTCCGGAACTCCTCGTGACGTCCGGAATCTCATTCGGGACTCCGAACAACATTCAGTAACCACATACAAGCTTCCTTTATAACCCTAGCGTCATCGAACCTTAAGTGTGTAGACCCTACGGGTTCGGGAGACATGCAGACATGACCGAGACGTTCTCCGGTCAATAACCAACAGCGGGATCTGGATACCCATGTTGGCTCCCACATGTTCCACGATGATCTCATCGGATGAACCACGATGTCAAGGACTTAATCAATCCCGTATACAATTCCCTTTGTCTATCGGTACGATACTTGCCCGAGATTCGATCGTCGGTATCCCGATACCTTGTTCAATATCATTACCGGCAAGTCTCTTTACTCGTTCCGTAACACATCATCCCGTGATCAACTCCTTGATCACATTGTGCACATTATGATGATGTCCTACCGAGTGGGCCCAGAGATACCTCTCCGTTTACACGGAGTGACAAATCCCAGTCTCGATTCGCGCCAACCCAACAGACACTTTCGGAGATACCTGTAGTGTACCTTTATAGTCACCCAGTTACGTTGTGACGTTTGGTACACCCAAAGCATTCCTACGGTATCCGGGAGTTGCACAATCTCATGGTCTAAGGAAATGATACTTGACATTAGAAAAGCTTTAGCATACGAACTACATGATCTTGTGCTAGGCTTAGGATTGGGTCTTGTCCATCACATCATTCTCCTAATGATGTGATCCCGTTATCAACGACATCCAATGTCCATGGTCAGGAAACCGTAACCATCTATTGATCAACGAGCTAGTCAACTAGAGGCTTACTAGGGACATGGTGTTGTCTATGTATCCACACATGTATCTGAGTTTCCTATCAATACAATTCTAGCATGGATAATAAACGATTATCATGAACAAGGAAATATAATAATAACTAATTTATTATTGCCTCTAGGGCATATTTCCAACAGTCTCCCACTTGCACTAGAGTCAATAATCTAGTTCACATCGCCATGTGATTAACACTCATAGTCACATCGCCATGTGACTAACACCCAAAGAGTTCTGGGTTTGATCATGTTGCTTGTGAGAGAGGTTTTAGTCAACGGGTCTGAACCTTTCAGATCCGTGTGTGCTTCACAAATCTCTATGTCATCTCCTAGATGTAGCTACCACGTTCTATTTGGAGCTTATTCCAAATAACTGTTCTACTTGGAGCTATTCTAAATTGTTGCTCCATTATACGTATCCGGTATCTCTACTCAGAGCTATCCGGATAGGTGTTAAGCTTGCATCGACGTAACCCTTTACGACGAACTCTTTTACCACCTCCATAATCGAGAAAATTCCTTAGTCCACTAGTTACTAAGGATAACTTTGACTACTGTCCTGTGATCCATTCTTGGATCACTCTTGTACCCCTTGACTGACTCATGGCAAGGCACACTTCAGGTGCGGTACACAGCATAGCATACTGTAGAGCCTATGTCTTAAGCATAGGGGACGACCTTCGTCCTTTCTCTCTATTCTGCCGTGGTCGAGCTTTAAGTCTTAACTTCATACCTTACAACTCAGGCAAGAACTCCTTCTTTGACTGATCCATCTTGAACACCTTCAAGATCATGTCAAGGTATGTGCTCATTTGAAAGTACCATTAAGAGTTTTGATCTATCCTTATAGATCTTGATGCTCAATGTTCAAGTAGCTTAATCCAGGCTTTCCATTGAAAAATACTTTCCAAATAACCCTATATGCTTTCCAGAAATTCTACGTCATTTCTGATCAACAATATGTCAACATATACTTATCAGAAATTCTATAGTGCTCCCACTCACTTCTTTGGAAATACAAGTTTCTCATAAACTTTGTATAAACCCAAAATCTCTGATCATATCATCAAAGTGTACATTCCAACTCCGAGATGCTCACTCCGGTCCTCAGAAGGATTGCTGGAGCTTTGCATCCTTATTAGCATCTTTTCAGGATTGACAAAACCTTTCGGTTGTATCACATGCAACCTTTCCTCAATAAAATCGTCGAGGAAACAATGTTTTGACATCCCATCTGCAAGATTTCATAAATAATGCAGTGACTGCTAATATAATTCCAACAGACTCTTAGCATCGCTACGAGTGAGAAAATCTCACCGTAGTTAACTCCTTGAACTTGTCAGAAAACATCTTAATGACAAGTCGAGCTTTCTTAATGGTGACATTTACCATCATTGTCCGTCTTCCTTTTAAAATCCATCTACACTCAACAGCCTTACGACCATCAAGTAGTTCTTCCAAAGTCTACACTTTGTTTACATACATGGATCCTCTCTCGGATTATATGGCCTCAAGCCATTTATCGGAATCCAGGCCCACCATCGCTTCTCCATAGCTCGTAGGTTCATTGTTGTCTAGCAACATGACTTCCAAGACAGGATTACGTACCACTCTGAAGTAGTACGCATCCTTGTCATCCCACGAGGTTTGGGAGTGACTTGATCCGAAGTCTCATGATCAATATCATAAGCTTCCACTTCAATTGGTGTAGGTGCTACAGGAACAACTCTTTGTGCCCTGCTATACACTAGTTGAAGTGACGGTTCAATAACCTCATCAAGTCTCCACCATCCTCCCACTCAATTCTTTCGAGAGAAACTTTTCCTCGAGAAAGGACCCGATTCTATAAACAATCCTTTATTGCTTTCGGATCTGAGACAGGAGGTATACCCAACTATTTTTGGGTTGTCCTATGAAGATGCATTTATCTGCTTTGGGTTCGAGCTTATCGGCCTGAAACTTTTCCACATAAGCGTCACAGCCCCAAACTTTTAAGAAATGACAGCTTAGGTTTCTCTAAACCATAGTTCATACGGTGTCATCTCATCGGAATTACGTGGTGCCCTATTTAAAGTGAATGTGGTTGTCTCTAATGCTTAACCCATAAACTATTGTGGTAATTCGATAAGAGACATCATGGTATGCATCATATCCAATAGGGTGCAGTTATGATGTTCGGACACACCATCACACTATGGTGTTCCAGGCTGTATTAGTTGTGAAACGATTTCCACAATGTCTTAATTTTGTGCCAAACTCGTAATTCAGATATTCATCTCTATGATCATATCATAGATCTTTTATCCTCTTGTCACGACGATCTTTCAACTTCACACTGAAATTACTTGAACCTTTCAATAATTTAGACTCGTGATTCATCAAGTAAATGTACTCAACATCTACTCAAATCATCTGTGAAGAAAGAACACAACGATATCCACTACATGCCTCAGCACTCATTGGACTGCACACATCAAAATGTATTACTTCCAACAATTTGCTTTCTAGTTCCATTTTACTGAAACCGAGGCTTTCAGTCATCTTGCCCATGTGGTATGATTTGCATGCCTCAAGTGATTCAAAATCAAGTGAGTCCAAACGGTCCATTTGCATGGAGTTTCTTCATGCATACACACCAATAGACATGGTTCGCATGTCTCAAACTTTTCAAAAATGAGTGAGTCCAAAGATCCATCAACATGGAGCTTCTTCATGCGTTTTATACCGATATGACTTACGTGGCTGTGCCACAAGTAGGTGGTACTATCATTACTATCTTTTGGCATGAACATGTGTATCACTACGATCGAGATCCAATAAACCATTCATTTTAGGTGTAAGACCATTGAAGGTATTATTCAAATAAACAGAGTAACCATTATTCTCCTTAAATGAATAACCGTATTGCGATAGACATAATCCAATCATGTCTATGCTCAACGCAACCACCAATCTCGATGGTAGAGGGAGCGTGCGATGCATGATCATATCAACATTGGAAACACTTCCAACACATATCATCAGCTCACCTTTAGCTAGTCTCCGTTTATTCCGTAGCTTTTATTTCGAGTTACTAACACTTAGCAACCGAACCGGTATCTAATACCCTGGTGCTACTAGGAGTACTAGTAAAGTACACATTAACATAATGTATATCCAATATACTTCTATCGACCTTGCCAGCCTTCTAATCTACCAAGTATC
Source organism: Triticum urartu (assembly GCF_003073215.2). Taxonomy (NCBI): domain Eukaryota; kingdom Viridiplantae; phylum Streptophyta; class Magnoliopsida; order Poales; family Poaceae; genus Triticum; species Triticum urartu. The sequence continues at coordinate 567,118,479 of NC_053025.1, forward strand.
TAGGGTAAATCTGCTCCAGTGGCTGTTCCCCTTATTACAGAAGCACTTAGTCTCGGGTTTGGGTTCAACCTTGGGTTTCTTCACTAGAGCAGCAGCTGAATTGCCGTTTCATGAAGTATCCCTTTGTTCCCTTGCCCTTCTTGAAACTAGTGGTTTCACCAACCATCAACAATTGATGCTCCTTCTTGATTTCTACTTTTGTGGTGTCAAACATCACGAACATCTCAAGGACCATCATATATGTCCCTGATATAGTTCATCACGAAGCTCAAGCAGCTTGGTGGTAATGACTTCGGAGAACCATCACTATTTCATCTGGAAGATCAACTCCCACTCGATTCAAGCGAATGTTGTACTCAGACAATCTGAGCACAAGCTCAACAATTGAGCTTTTCTCCCTTAGTTTGCAGGCTAAGAAAATCGTCGGAGGTCTTATACCTCTTGACGTGGGCACGAGCCTGAAATCCCAATTTCAGCCCTCAAAACATCTTATATGTTTCGCGATGTTTCAAAAACGTCTTTGGTGCCTCAACTCTAAACCGTTTAACTGAACTATCACGTAGTTATCAAAACGTGTATGTCAGATGTTCACAACATCCACAGACAACGTTCGAGGTTCAGCACACTGAGCGGTGCATTAAGGACATAAGCCTTCTAAGAAGCAATGAGGACAATCCTCAGTTTATGGACCTAGTCCGCACAATTGCTACTATCAACTTTCAACTAATTTTTCTCTAGGAACATAACTAAACAGTAGAACTGAAGCGCGAGCTACGACATAATTTGCAAATTCCTTTTGACTATGTTCAGGATAATTAAGTTCATCTTATGAACTCCCACTCAGATAGACATCCCTCTAGTCATCTAAGTGATTACATGATCCGAGTCAACTAGGCCGTGTCCGATCATCACGTGAGACAGACTAGTCAACATCGGTGAACATTTTCATGTTGATCATATCTACCATACGACTCGTGCTCGACCTTTCGGTCTTCTGTGCTCCGAGGCCATGTCTGTACATGCCAGGCTCGTCAAGTCAACCTAAGTGTTTGCATGTGTTCCGAGGCCATGTCTGTACATGCTAGGCTCATCAACACCCGTTGTATATGAACGTATGAATCTAACACCCGATCATCACGTGGTGCATTGAAACTACGAACTGTCGCAACGGTGCACAGTTAGGGGGAACACTTTCTTGAAATTTTTATGAGGGATCATCTTATTTACTACCGTCGTTCTAAGTAAACAAGATGTATAAACATGATAAACATCACATGCAACCAAATAATAGTGACATGATATGGCCAATATCATATAGCTCCTTTGATCTCCATCTTGGGGCTCCATGATCATCTTGTCACCGGCATGACACCATGATCTCCATCATCATGATCTCCATCATCGTGTCTCCATGAAGTTGTCACGTCATCTATTACTTCTACTACTACAACTAACGGTTAGCAATAAAGTAAAGTAATCACATGACGTTTATGTTGACACGCAGGTCATAAATAAATTAAGACAACTCCTATGGCTCCTGCCGGTTGTCATACTCATTGACATGCAAGTCGTGATTCCTATTACAAGAACATGATCAATCTCATACATCACTTATATCATTCATCACATCCTTTGGCCATATCACATCACATAGCATACCCTGCAAAAACAAGTTAGACGTCCTCTAATTGTTGTTTGCATGTTTTACGTGGCTGCTATGGGTTTCTAGCAAGAACGTTTCTTACCTACGCAAAGACCACAACGTGATATGCCAATTGCTATTTACCCTTCATAAGGACCCTTTTCATCGAATCCGATCTGACTAAAGTAGGAGAGACAGACACCCGCTAGCCACCTTATGCAACTAGTGCATGTCAGTCGGTGGAACCTGTCTCACGTAAGAGTACGTGTAAGGTCGGTCCGGGCCGCTTCATCCCACGATGCCGCCGAATCAAGATAAGACTAGTAACGGCAAGCATATTGAACAAAATCAATGCCCACAACTACTTTGTGTTCTACTCGTGCATAGAAACTACACATAGACCTAGCTCATGATGCCACTCTGTTGGGGAACGTAGCAGAAATTCAAAATTTTCCTACGTGTCACCAAGATCTATCTATGGAGAAACCAGCAACGAGGGAAGGAGAGTGCATCTACATACCCTTGTAGATCGCTAAGCGGAAGCGTTCAAGTGAACGGGGTTGATGGAGTCGTACTCGTCGTGATCAAATCACCGATGATCAAGTGCCGAACGCACGGCACCTCCGCGTTCAACACACGTACAGCCCGGTGACGTCTCCCACGCCTTGATCCAGCAAGGAGAGAGGGAGAGGTTGAGGAAGACTCCATCCACAGCAGCAGCACAACGGCGTGGTGGTGATGGAGGAGCGTGGCAATCCTGCAGGGCTTCGCCAAGCACCACAGAAGAGGAGGGAGAGAGAGATGCAGGGCTGCACCAACGAGAGATCGAATCGTATATCTTATGGGCAGCCCTAGGCCTCATATATATAGGGGAAGGGGAGGGGCTGCGCCCCTTCTAGGGTTCCCACCCCCTAGGGGGGCGGCAGCCCTAGATGGGGATCAAGGATGGCGGCCAAGAGGGGGAGAGGAGAGGGAGGCGCACCAATATGGGCCTTAAGGCCCATATCCCTTAGGGTTTGCCCCCTTTCCACCTCTTAGGCGCCATGGGCCCTTGTGGGAGGCGCACCAGCCCACTAAGGGGCTGGTCCCTCACCACTCTTAGCCCACGCAAGCCTCCGGGGTTGGTGGCCCCACTTGGTGGACCCCCGGGACCCTCCCGGTGGTCCCGGTACATTACCGATAAACCCCGAAACTCTTCCGGTGACCAAAACAGGACTTCCCATATATAAATCTTTACCTCCGGACCATTCCGGAACTCCTCGTGACGTCCGGAATCTCATTCGGGACTCCGAACAACATTCAGTAACCACATACAAGCTTCCTTTATAACCCTAGCGTCATCGAACCTTAAGTGTGTAGACCCTACGGGTTCGGGAGACATGCAGACATGACCGAGACGTTCTCCGGTCAATAACCAACAGCGGGATCTGGATACCCATGTTGGCTCCCACATGTTCCACGATGATCTCATCGGATGAACCACGATGTCAAGGACTTAATCAATCCCGTATACAATTCCCTTTGTCTATCGGTACGATACTTGCCCGAGATTCGATCGTCGGTATCCCGATACCTTGTTCAATATCATTACCGGCAAGTCTCTTTACTCGTTCCGTAACACATCATCCCGTGATCAACTCCTTGATCACATTGTGCACATTATGATGATGTCCTACCGGGTGGGCCCAGAGATACCTCTCCGTTTACACGGAGTGACAAATCCCAGTCTCGATTCGCGCCAACCCAACAGACACTTTCGGAGATACCTGTAGTGTACCTTTATAGTCACCCAGTTACGTTGTGACGTTTGGTACACCCAAAGCATTGCTACGGTATCCGGGAGTTGCACAATCTCATGGTCTAAGGAAATGATACTTGACATTAGAAAAGCTTTAGCATACGAACTACATGATCTTGTGCTAGGCTTAGGATTGGGTCTTGTCCATCACATCATTCTCCTAATGATGTGATCCCGTTATCAACGACATCCAATGTCCATGGTCAGGAAACCGTAACCATCTATTGATCAACGAGCTAGTCAACTAGAGGCTTACTAGGGACATGGTGTTGTCTATGTATCCACACATGTATCTGAGTTTCCTATCAATACAATTCTAGCATGGATAATAAACGATTATCATGAACAAGGAAATATAATAATAACTAATTTATTATTGCCTCTAGGGCATATTTCCAACAGGAGTTACCTTGTTGGTGGATTTAGCCATGAGGCACTTGGCGGTGATGTTCTCATTGGGTGAGTCGAAGAGAGATAGTCGTGGAGTTTTTGCAATGGCAACGGAGGCCATGGCAACCGACTCACCATCTTCATCATCATCATCATCCTCATGGTACTCTTCTTGAACCACCAATGCCTTGTGAGGGGTTTTCTTGATGAAGTTGCTCTTGTTGGGAAAAGACTTGGATTTGTCCTTTCGAATGAGCTTACCACCATTGTCTTCCCTCTTCTCATACGGGCACTCCACAACAAAATGACTCACATTGCCACAATTGTAGCAAGTCCTTACACGTTGCTTGCTCTTCGTGCCACTTGAGTTGTTCTTGTTGAAGTTTGGCCTTGAGTTTTTCTTACTCCAAAATTGCCTTGAAGCAAGTGCCATGTGTTCATGATAGGCATACTTTGTATCTTCGGGGTTGCTTTCCTCTTCTTCCTCCTCTTCTTCTTCAACGCATACCTTGGCCTTCAATGCAAGGTTGGGCTTATTTGCCCTTTGAGAATGAACACCGCATTGTCGGCGGTCTTGTCCAAGATGTTCATAGCCACAAACTAATCCAACACTTCACTTGAGGTCAAAGTGTGGAAGTCCGTCCTTTGACGAATGACGGAGGACATGGCCTTGTGGTAAGGCATCATTGCCTTGAGGAATTTGCGCTTGATCCAATTGTCATTCGTGTCCTTGCTCCCGTGATCTCGGAGTGAGACCGCGAGCTTGTTACTCTCCGATAAAGCTCACGAGGTTCTTCATCTTCTTTCATTGCAAACTCATCGGCTTCATCTTGCACTACTTCATAGTTGGAGCGTTGAATGCTTGCGCTTCCCCGGTAGAGAGAGACAACACAAAGCCATGCATCTTTGGCCAAGGCGAAGGGACGAAGGTGAGGTAGATCTTCGGGTGGAATTGCATCTTGAATGATAAAGAGAGCATTCTCATTGAATTGATTATCCGTGGCTTCTTGAGGAGTGAAGTTGCTTGGATCATGCGGATGGAAACCTTCTTCAATGTTTCTCCAAAGATTAGTGTTCACATGATTTAAATGACGCTTAAAGCGATAAACCCAAGAATCAAAGTCCTCATTTTTCATAATCTTAGGGGGAGGACCGGCATGATTCAAATGAGTGGAAGGAACCGGTCCACCATAAACAAGTGGTGGTTCCACATGAGCAAAGATGCCGGTGCCATTCTTACCACTAGAAGAAGGAGCCTTTTTACTACTAGCTTCCCCCTTGTCGGAGATAGCATCCGTCACCTTGTCAGTGGGAACACCCACTTTCAACGGTGCAGTGGATAGTTTAAGCCCTTCAATGAATTTGGTAAACATGCTTTCAACCACGGTCGTCATGGAGTTTTTCAATGTCTCCAAGGCCACATTGAACTCCTCACGAGAGATCGAGGTTCCCCCATCGCCCATAGACGAGATCGGATTCACACCGGAGTGTTCCTCCACACCGTCTACGGTATCAACCATACTCTTCGGACGACAAAGTCCTTAGTAAAGAGATGAGGCTCTGATAGCAATTTAAAGGATCGATAAGGTTGACTAGAGGGGGATGAATAGGCAACTAACAATTTTTAACTTTTCTTTACCAAATTAAACTTTGCATCAAAGTAGGTTGTCTAGATGTGCAACTAGGTGAGCAACCTATATGATGCAACAACAACAAACAAACAAGCAAGCAAGATAAGTAACACTAAAGAGTTTGCACAAGTAAAGGTAAGAGATAACCAAGAGTGGATCCGGTGAAGACGAGGATGTGTTGCCGAAGTTCCTTCCTTTTGAGGGAAAGTACGTCTCCGTTAGAGCGGTGTGGAGGCACAATGCTCCCCAAGAAGCCACTAGGGCCACCGTATTCTCCTCACGCCCTCACACAATGCGAGATGCCATGATTCCACTATTGGTCCCCTTGAAGGCGGCGACCGGACCTTTACAAACAAGGTTGGGGCAATCTACACAACTTAATTGGAGGCTCCCAACAATACCACGAAGCTTCACCACAACGGACTATGGCTCCATGGTGACCTCAACCGTCTAGGGTGCTCAAACACCCAAGAGTAACAAGATCGGCTAGGGATAGGTGGGGGAATCAAAAATCTCTTGGTGGAAGTGTAGATCAGGGCCTTCTCAACCACTTCCGAGCAAATCAACAAGTTTGATTGGCTAGGGAGATAGATCGGCCGAAAATGGAGCTTGGAGCAATAATGGAGCTTGAGGGGGAAGAGATAAGTCAAATGGGAAGAAGGGGACCCCGTTTTATAGTGGGGGCAACAATCCAACCGTTGCCCGACTAAACAGCCCCGCAGAGGACGGTACTACCGCGGGAGACAGCGGTACTGCCGCTGGGTTAAGCGGTACTACCGCTCCCTTCAGCGGTACTGCCGCGCAGAACGAAAGGTGAAGGGAACGAGGGAACCGGACGGTACTGCTGCGGAGGAAGGGCGGTACTGCCGCAAATGAGCGGTACTGCCGCAGCGAGGTACCACACAATCCGACACAGGAAAAGACCCCTCGAATCGACGCGGTAGGGACCTGGCAAGCCAGCGGTAGTACTGCTGCGGAGGCACCGGCGGTACTACCGCTGCAAAGCGGTACTGCCGCTTGTGACCCCTCAGCGGTACTACCGCTGGGTACCACTATACTACCGCTGGGACCCAGACAAAACCCACAAGAAGAGAGAAGATCTCTCCATAGAAGCGGAAGGGCTCGGAGGATGAGAAGCGGATGTGTACGTGATGATTCCACCCAAGCAATACCAAAGTGGACCCCTCTTGATAGTACGGTGCCCTCTACGCAACTAGTACACCGAGAAAGAAACGAAAGAGCTACGCCGTCTTGAGTGACACTCCGAGGGAAAGAAATCATCTCGTGCCAAGGATGAATCTCTGAAATGCTCAAAGCACACGATTAGTCCGCAAACACGTTGTCATCAATCACTAAAACCACATCGAGAGAGATATGCCTCAACACTTCCCTTTTTCCTATTCCATGTGGGAGGTGGAATCCTACTAGGACTAGGGAGTCCTAGTAGGACTCCACACTTTGGGCGTGCCCTATGAGGGTCGGCCTCCTCCTCCCTCCATCCTTTATATACGTGGCCAGGGGGCACCCCATAGACACACAAGTTGATTGTTTCCAGCCGTATGCGGTGCCCCCTCCACCATAATCCACCTTGGTCATATCTTCGTAGTGCTTAGACGAAGCACTGCGCCGGTAGCTTCATCATCACCGTCATCACGCCGTCGTGCTGACGAAGCTCTCCCTCGACACTCTGCTGGATCGTGAGTTCGTGGGACGTCACCGAGCTGAACGTGTGCAGATCGCGGAGGTGCCGTACATTCGGTACCACGATCGGTCGATCGTGAAGACGTATAACTACGTCAACCGCGTTATCATAACGCTTCCGCTTTCGGTCTACGAGGGTACGTGGACAACACTCTCCCCTCTCGTTGCTATGCATCACCATGATCTTGCGTGTGCGTAGGAATTTTTTTGAAATTACTACGTTCCCAAACACATGGCTGTCATGGATACGAGCGGAGTGGGAGAGAAGTGGATGTGGGTCGGCTTGGCGGGGCGGATAGGGAGCAAGCCAATGTGGCTAGGGCAGGGGGTCGTCCAGATGGGTCGTGTTTTTCGTTTGACCGGTCAGTGACCGGGCCACTTACCAAGGCGTTTGAGACCGGCTTGAGGTGTCGGCTGTAGATGTTCTTACGATTGGGACAAGGCAACCAGCAACGCCGGAGCCGGAGCGCCGGGTGCAGGCGACCGTCGGTGCGGCAATAAGCAGAAACTCCTCTAGTAAGCTACTATTACTATCTGAATTACTTCATTTGTAAAGAAATATATAAGAACGTTTGGATCACTAAAGTAGTGATCTAAATGCTCTTATATTTCTTTATGTAGGAAGTATTTAGAGCATCTCCAATAGGCACGTAACCGCCCGGCGCGCTAAATATTTTTACAGCATCGGAATAGTCTTTTTTTGCGCGGAGCAGGGTGCTTGCTCCAGCAGCTGCTGCAAAATATTGCGTGGGCGAGCAGCTCCAGCGGGCGCGCTAAATTTACAGCACGCACCTAGCACAAACAACATTTCACACTCAAAATAGAACCAAAACAATCAAACACACAAAAAAAATCAACAATAAATAGTTCAATTTATTACAACTCAAACAAATAGTTTATTTCCAATACAACAAATAGTTCAACAATACAACATCAAACTAGTTTTGTCGGCCATTCCATGTTCATCACTCCTCGATTAGATCCTTTTGAAGATCATCATCCGTTTTGGCACGTCAAATGGCATGATAGGAGGCAACAAATCGGGACACCCTCTCAGTCCTCCTCCGCACTCGCACGAGACGTCCCAACAACTCATACTGAAAATAGTCTAAATCTTTCTCACGCTCATTCTTGATGATCATGTTATGCATGATCACACAAGCGTTCATGATGTACCAAAGGATCTTTTGATCCCAAAATCTAGCCGGTCCTCTCACAATAGGAAATTGTACTTGCAAAATCCTGAAAGCTCTCTCCGCATCTTTCCTAGCCGCCGCCTGAGAATTGTGGAAATCAAGATTTTTCTTACCTTCCGGTTTTTTCAACGGCTTCACAAATGTTTGTCACTTTGGTTAGATGCCATCCGCAAGATAGTAACCATGGTTGTATGTATGACCATTTGCTACAAACTCCAACGGTGTAGTTTCACCATTTGCAATCTTATTCATGAGTTGTGACTGATTAAGAACGTTGATGTCGTAGAAAGATCCAGGCATTCCAAAAAAAAACATGTCAAATCCAAGTCTCCTGATCGGCCACTACTTCAAGGATTATAGTGAAACCCTTTTTCTGGCCGTGGAATTGTCCATGACATGTCTTAGGACAGTTCTTCTAACTCCAGTGCATGCAATATATTGAGCCAAGCATACCTGGGAACCCGCGAGTTTTGGTCATCTCCAAAAGCCTTGCGGTATCTTCAGCATTGGGAGCTCTCAAATATTCCGGACCAAACACTTGCACAATTCCTACTGCGAAGCACTTGACACACATGACGGCTTGACTCTCACCCATGGCCAAGTGGTCATCAACTAGATCCGTCGGAATACCGTATGCCAACATACGCAAAGCGGCTATCACCTTTTGAAAGGTGCTATGCCCGAGTTCTCCGGCGACATTCCTCATTTGCTGAAAAAACCGATCATGGCTCGCCAGTTTCTCTGCAATGCGTTTAAACAACTCGATGCTCATCTAAACTCGATGCTCATCCTAAAACGGCGCCGAAAGTAGGACTCGGGGTATGTGAGATTCTTCACAAAATAGTTCCTCGGCAATCTGTTGTGGGCATCGATCTTATCCCTCCAATATTTCTGACGACCCATAACTGAACCGTCGTGCTTCGGCTTTTTATTGATGTGCAACTAGGATCATTGTGAGGTCCTCCCTCTCGAATACCAAATTCTTCGTCGGAAGAATCCTATGACGAACTCATCTACAATATTGAATTTAAACTAGTTTATAAAACTACAAACAACATGCACCAAAATCATCTACAAAATATAAAGTTGAAGCAATACATACCTTGCAAGCGTTTTGTCAAACACCTTCTGGGCGGAGACCTGCAATGGGCCGCCAGGTGTTGTTCGTCGGAGGAATGGTGCGCTCGAGGGGCGGCGGCGACGAGAGGAGGTGGAGAAAGCAGCGGCGGCGCGCGGGGATAGGCCGGGGAAGCGCCGATGGGTCGCCGGAGCAAATGAGGAAGGTGCATGCGGTGGCGCCAGCGCCTGGAGGTCTCAAATTTCGCGGGGAGTGAAATCGCGCGCGAGTCGTCGCTTTCCAGCGCGTGGGAGCGGGCGCATGAAATAAGCGACACGCGATACCGTTTTCCTCCACACGCTGAACCCATTATACCACGCGCGCGATTATTATGCGGCTGCTGTAGCGCCCGTTTCAGGTCCGCATGTGCGAAAAAAACATTTTTTCCGCCGTGCGGCTAAGATAGCGCGGCTGTTTGAGATGTTCTTAGTTATAAACTGAGCTCACTCTTCACAGCCTCTTTAGCTACGCGTACGCGAGGCCAGGCGCGTTGGCAGATCCATGCCGGCCACGGTCAGGCACCCGTCATGGCCGGCGCCGATCCGCAGAGGCATGGACACGACCATGTCCATTACTCCCCATCATGCACGCAGCGCAAACGGATGGCCCCGGCCTGCCCACGACCTCCATGCCATTTCCGCCACGCACAACCAACGGGAGAAACAACAATCTGATCGATGAGTTCCTCGCAGCAGTGGATTGGACGTTGAGCGCATCGAAATTCCCTGACCGGTGATGATCCTTCCGAAAACAGTGAGCGAGCGCCCACCCCTTTCGCGCCGTGTGCTCTGCCCTTGCGGTTTGGATGCGAGCGGGGAGAATTTTTCGCAGCGAGCGCTGTGCCTTTGCGCCCCACCACCACACCTCCATCCCCCGAGCGCCCCACGATCTTTATTTATCATGGACTTTACTGCTGATCCTGCAAAGCTTTCCTCATCGCTGAAAGTTTTCGTCAGGCCACTTTCAGAGAAGCTTTTACCCAAGCAATCTTGGGTGATACAGTTTCAGAAAAGAGCTACGTCCCAACATTCAAAAAAAAAAAAAGAGCTACGTGGAGCAGATATTTACGAGAGTTGAGTGCGGTTGCTTCGGCGGCAAACATTGATCAGTTGGGAAGCCATGCTTATCGGGAGAGTTAATGGCAGACGAGGGCGAAGCTACGCCTGACCTAATAACCACTCATGGTCGATGAACCCCTCGATCGGGACCATGGATGGACACGCACGAAAGCAACCAAGGCAGGGCAGGCACACACCTACATGCCTGCCTGCTCCCATCAACGCAACGCAACGCAACGCAAGCCACGATCGATCCCATCAGTCAGTTAGCTGCACGTAATCATCCACATACACCGCTCCTTTCCGCCGCGCCGGGCAACGCCCGGCACGAGGTCCCCCGGCGACGGCCTCCACGTACCACGCCGCGCTCCGGTAGCCGGGCCGGGCCCCGGACGCCGATCGATGCCGACGTACCGTCCGCTCCCCCACCCCACCCCACCCATCATGCATGCATGCATGCTTCCTTGGCCGATCTCCATGCACGCGTCGATCAAAACGACCGACCGATCGTCGTCGTCGACCCCGGGCCGGCCACTCGAGTCCTCTTCTCCATCGTCTTCTCCGATCAGGCTTCGTTTTGAGCGCGTAAGGTACTGCGTGTAAAAGCGTACGTACGTAACCAGGTGCACGGGAATGATGGCCTCACGTAGGCAGGCAGGCACGGGGATCGGGTCATGGAAGAAAAGGGGTTTGTTCGCTTGCCTTGCCTCCCCTTTTTGCCGGTACGTAGTACGTGAGCGCATGGCATGCACAACTTGTGAGCAGGGGGGCGTTGCGACTTGCGAGAGGCAGGCAGGCCCTCGTACAGTACCTTTTGTTTCCTTGCACCTGTCATGACCCCCGATTCCCTGGCTGGCCTCCATCGACTTTTGGCATCCTGAATTACGGACACTCGCTCGATCGGAGAGGGCCGGCCGAGGAAAAGTTCAGGGACGGAGGGAGGGAGGGTAGCTAGCGACGCATCAAACCATCATCTCACTGATTTTATCTATCTGGATCGAAAATTTACCCAGGCTAGAAAACAAACAGTACAAGAAGAGGCCATTCTTGTGCTAGCAAGTGTCCGTCCATGTAGTACAGGAGTGCTAACAGTTTTGTGCTAAGTGTCCGTCCAGTCTTGTGGTAACAGAGGGGGAAAAATTGGCATTGAATGCATGATGTTGCCGTGTAACCTGACGGATCGTGGCTTTGACTGATTGGCGCATAGCATAAAGCCGGATACGACCTGCCTCTTCTCCCTGCTATCTCCCTTTTCTCGATGGAGCGAGCGAAAAGGGAGCCCCGGTCCTTGTCGACCGGGCATGGATGAATTTGCATCATATCGCTGTGCTCGCATTCCGCTGGCACAGTGACACGCACGTCGATCAGGGAGGGAGGGAGAGACAGAGACTGTTTCATCGCAAACCGATCCACACAATGCAAAAAGAAAGAAAAATCTCGACGAATAATTGAGACGGTACTGCATGACACTTTCAAACCCGTTTTCATCTAGTCCTCGGCTCTATCCTTATAATTTGACGACTAAAATTCCTGGAAGATGTCTGAGGGTAGAACCAAGGGTGGCACGGGGACAAATTTTCCGGTCAGGAATGGCACCAACGTCCCTTCTTACGGCTCGTCAGGCGGCACGCACGACACGGGGATGAGGGGGCCCGGTTCATCAACCAGCCGTATGGCTACAATCTCGGCAATCTGCACGCCCGGGCAGGTTCTTGGCTTCGATCTTACGTCGAGACGAGCCATAGGCCGGGGGCCGGCCGGCGGGACCGAACCGGGGCGGGAATCCGGGCCGGGCGGTCCCGGAGCTACACCACGCACACACACACATACATCCACCCGAGCTTGAGTGAGGATCCGGAGAAGCTCCCCATTACTCCTCCATAGCATTAGCAGCGACCGCTTGGATTGGATCCCACATCAACCCCCCCACAAAGTCATGTGCAAGTGCAGTCACTTCGGCACGGATAAGATAGATAGGGGCGTATGTGGGACGGGACAACCGGAATCAGGAGGCCGGCTTGGCTTGTGTGCGCGCGCGGTGCTCGTTTCGCTGCACGATCCGTGGCAAGCAACCCCCCGCCGGTGATTGGGCGGCGCGGCCCCGTCAGTTTCGTGTTCGGTCTAGCCTGGCCGGCGGCTGTGACCGACCGACCGACCGATGGGCTGTTCTGTTGGCGCGGCCGCAAGCTTTGCGTGTCGCGCGGCGTATTGATGGAACCGCCATGGCTTGTTAATTTGAATTGAACGAACCGACATGGCCTCTCGTCAAGTCCTTCCCGAATTGAACTGAATTATCTCCATAAATAAATAAAGCCAGTAAATGATGCATTATTCCCTTCCTTTCTTTGCCATTCCGCCCATAATTAGGAGAGCAAATGCCTCGGAATTCAGTTTCTGAGGGAAACGACGGTGGCAAAAATGGAGCTTCTCCCCAGTTATGTTTTCCAGCCAGAAACAACGCAGGCTCCTCCCGGGCACGAGACCAGCGGCCCGGCTCCGCTCCTGTCACCTGCAAAATGCCCGAACTGCCCTCCAAGCCTGGCCGCATTTGCACCCGCGATGCACCCGTTAACTACGAGCCAAGCGAGTGTAGGCGAGTCATTTCGCAACCTCGACCCACCTGTCAGAGCACACGTCGGACAGCATCGAGGATAGGGACGACCACGCGGGAGGCCACGCCTCATTTACGCCCGCCACGTCACCGCGCCCGGGGCCTTTAAATCCCGGTCCCCTCTCCCACTCCCCTCTTCGTCTTCTTCCGTGGGATTTCCTTCACACCACAGCCAACCAACAAATTGTAACTCGCTCCGTAAAACAAAGGGGAGGCAAAATAAACCCTAGCCGCGCCGATCGACCGCTATGCGGCCGGCGATCGCCGGAGCCCAGGATCGCCGCCTCTAGCCGCCGCGCCGATCAGTGCCCGCCCGCTCGCCTCCGCCGCCATGAGGCCCGCCACGGCGCAGATCGATCCGTCCCCGTCCCCGTCCCCCGCCGCGCTGGCCAAGTCGCGCCTCAAGCGCCTCTTCGAGCGCCAGGTGCTGCGGGTCTCGCCGGCGGAGCGGCTCCCGCCCGTCTCCGCCGGCGGGGACAAGGACAGGGAGAAGGATGACTTGGAGCCCAGCTCCGTGTGCCTGGACGGCATGGTCCGCAGCTTCCTGGAGGACGGCGGCGGCGCCGTCGGCGAGCGGGCCCCGGTCGCGCGCTGCTGCAACTGCTTCAACGGCGGCGACGCCTCCGACGACGAGGACGGGCCCGCCGCGGCCGAGGCGTCTGCCATCTCCGACGCCGCGGAGACCATCAAGGTAGGTAGTGCGCGTGGCGACGGCCGAGCGCTGATTTTTTTTTCATGATCGTCTTTGCTTCATCGCCGGCAGGCCGCTTGTCGCCGTCGATAACGCCAGGAACGAGCGCACGAACTGAACTGACCGTTCTCTTCCATTTCTCGGTGTGCGCTTTCAGGGCCTCGTCCACTGCGCCAGTCTCCGGGAGCGCAACCTGCTCGCCGACGTGTCCACGCTCGTGGAGCGCCACCGCGCGGCGGGGGCGCGCAAGCGCGACCTCCTCCGCCTCCTCGCGGCGTCCCTCCGCGCCATGGGCCACGACGCCGCGCTCTGCCTCTCCCGCTGGGACAAGTCGTCGTCCCACCCCGCCGGCGAGCACGCCTACGTGGACGTCCTCCTCCCCGCCGGCTCGGAGCGCGGCGACCGCGAGCGCGTGCTGGTGGACGTCGACTTCAGGTCCCAGTTCGAGGTGGCACGGCCCACCAAGGCCTACCGCGCCGTGCTGCAGCGGCTCCCGTCGGCGTTCGTCGGCAAGGAGGACCGGCTGCGCCTGCTGGTGGCCGCCGCCGCAGACTCCTCGCGCGCCAGCCTCAAGAAGCGCGGCCTCCATCTTCCACCGTGGCGGAAGCCCGAGTACATGCGCGCCAAGTGGCTGTCCCCCTACGAGCGCGAGGCGCCTCCTCCGGCGCCGGACGGCCCCGCCAGTGCCAGTGCCAGTGAGCTCGCCGACACCGGCGAGGGAGGCGAAGACGGAGCCAAAGCTTGATTAATCAAGGATCGGCCATTAGTTGATTATTTTTTTTCGCCTGGGGAATTTGCAGCGCAGTCCCCGGGCAGGGACCGGATGCAGATGTTTTTGCTATATTTTCGTCCTTTTTCTCTCTCATTTTGACCCTTTTGATGGGTAACGGAGTACTAGCAGTAACTTCCAGTAAGTACGTACCGGGAAGCAAGGAAGAGCAACTAAATAAATAAAAATTTAGTGTTTAGTCCAAATCTTTTTACTATGTTAAATTGTTGCTCTTACTCAGCAGCAGAGCAAATTTCTCACAGCTATGTGGCATCCAGTGGAGAAATGTGATCCTTCTGGAAGGGAACGAGACCATAAAAATGGGGTGAAATCGAACAGTAACCGACCTGTTGCAGATATGGAATGCACTGAGTGGCGAACTGAACTGACATGAGTAATTTGGGGTTGCTTTCTTGATCGGTTTCCGTATTATTGCCCACGCCGGAGGGATGGATGGCGTGCGGTGCAACTCGCTGGAGCTTGCCCGCCTGTGCGGAACAAGATACCCGGGAACTGACTGACAGCGCCTTCCATTCCCTGATCTGAAATCCTGGGCACGGAGACAGCGATATTCTCTGCATCAGTAAAAAAATAACCATTTTGTGAACTGACCGGGGGGCTGGACTGGAAGCGGCCAAAATGACGAATTCATCTCGGGATGAAGGGATTAAAAGAAGCGTCTCGAATAGTTTATGATAGCGAGGTGGGTGTACTGTGCAAGCGAGGCGAAAGCGAGGCTCTGCTCAGGTGACGGACGCAAGAACAAGTGGATAGGACCGTCCGTCCATAGGGAGGAGTAGTATTCTACATATATCTGCATCGGTGTACGCGCTCGTTCACGTATTTGTTTAATTCGGCGCCATAAACAAGTGCCGTAAACCCGAATCTTGGCGATAAGATAATCCGGGACGGGTCGGAGGGCCATGCGGAAGCGTAGATCTGTTCAGCTCAGCGCTCGCCTCCGGATCCTCTGCGATCTTTCCCTTGCTCGCGTACGCTTCCCATCGGATATAACGCTTGCTGCATGATTGGGGGAGAGGAGTATGGAGTGGTTCTGGAGTTAACCCTGTTGTCTGTTCTCAGCCTTCTTGCCGTGGAGGTGGAGTAATAAGTTTCTTGATGATCGCCTGGAGAGGAGGGGGTTTCTTTCTTGGACCAGATCGTGCATGTACTCCGCCGTGACGCTTGTCTAGATGCACCCCCTCATGAAGCATGTACTCGCACCTGCTGGTAGTACGGTGAGTGCTATCGTTCAACTGCTGCTGGTTTCTTTAATGGAAATCGCAAGGGCAGAAAAAAAGAAAAAGAAAACGTAGAGTGCTATCTGGACGCCATTAGTGATGGAGTTAAAATTAGCCCTGACAGAACGAACTACAATATGTCCTACTGCATGTCCCAGTTTTTGCTTGGACTTGGCCTGGAAATTCCGGTCCTGCTCCGGCCACTCTCTGCCCCTCGCCACCGGCCAAGATCTGCACCTTGTCACCTGCTCTGACCGGCCGTACGCGCCCCGCCGCGGGGCATCGATCGATCGGGCTGTGCCCGTGGCACGTACCTACGGTACAGCAACGCACTCCGGACTCCGGAGCGACCGTACTAGTACGAACGAGCGGCACGGCTCACGCGTCGCCGTCGTGGCCGTAAAATGTCGCGCGTTCCGGCGGCCGGCGTGCGACGGGACGGACCCTGCCAGGCCGGGCCCGTGCGCGAGCGATGGCACGCACGCATGCACGTCGCGTACCAGTCGGAGCAGCACGCGCGCGTGAGCGTGACCGACCACCTGCGCTGCGCTGCGCTACGTGTATCGCTGCATGCACCGCACGAACTGACTCAACAGCCGGTACAGTACAGTACAACGGACGCGCATTTACGTACGTACTCAGTATTCACCTCGCCAAGGCCAAGCCCCCGCCGCGCCGAGGGGGTCGGGTTTCGAACTTGAGATACTCCTGATCACGGGCTCAAGCTCGGAAAGAGGCTTGGGGCGGGGCACCGGCACTGTAGCTGTGGATGACACCGGCTCCACTGCGGACAAGTTGGATGCTGTCTTGGTTTCCTTTTTCTTTCTTTCTTTTTCGCGTCGTCCACTGACGCGGCTTTATTATTGCGCTGTGCCCCGCTGCCCATCACACGATGATTGCGCCCCCCCTTCCCGCTTTCGCCTTTCGCCCTCTCCTCTCTCCGGTCCGGGACGCAAAAGCGGGCGCCCCCTTTTTGTTTTGCTTCTGACCTGACGGACGGGGAAAAAGGGACACGCATTTCTCTCGAGCGAGCGCCACTCAGTGCGCGCGTGGGGCCTCGCCTCGCATCGATCCTGCTTGGCTCGCTCGGTCTTATGATAAGAATAAAGATCTACGGTCACCGGTGCTGTGGTGCGCACCAGAGCTCCCGTTAGAGTTAGGTCACTGACGCTGGCTCGCCACTGGCCGACCATGGCCGTCGTATTGCCCATGCCGCATGCCTGCCTCCGCCTACGTTTGCGCCATCACCGCTTCCATGCACGGGGACGACCGCGTGCCCCGTCCCGTGCAACGGGCGCGAGAGTCCACGGACTGCGGCGCGTCCCCCTTTCGGGGCGCACCCCCGGCTGCGCCGCCCGTAAATGCACGCTGACGGAGCTGCTTGCACTGCACTGCGCCACTACCGCGTAGCCAGGGTCGCCTCTAGTCCTCTACCACTCGCCGTACGTACGTGCGTGCGTGACATGGACGCCTGCTTGAGTGCACGCATTGATGAGTTCCTGACGGACGCGAGCGAGCACGAGCACGAAAAAAAATCGTATGAATAGTCGTCGCGACCAGTAAGCGAATCATTGATGCGGCCTGCATGGGCCGATCAGCGGTGCATGCATGCACGGCCGGGCCAGCGTACGTGATGTGTGTGTGTGCAACCCGCAGGCTCGTACTACTAGTACTAGGCATGCAGCGTACCGAGTGCTGGGGGACGGGGTACGTTCACTGGCGGCGGTACATCTTTCATCTGGCGCGATGCACGTAGGGTGCATGCGTGGGTGTAAAGCATCTTTCGGATGCCCCCAAGATGAGGCGTACGTCGCCACTGCATGCCCGTGATCGGCTTGTACCACCACGGCGACGCGTGAACAGGAGCAGGCGTTAAGGTGCCGGGCGAAAGCATAAAATACAAAGGGCGGGCCAATGTCGTGTCCCGCGAGACATGGACGTAAAGCTAAGCTAGCTATTGCCATGCTCTGCTCTGAACCC
Source organism: Triticum urartu (assembly GCF_003073215.2). Classification (NCBI taxonomy): domain Eukaryota; kingdom Viridiplantae; phylum Streptophyta; class Magnoliopsida; order Poales; family Poaceae; genus Triticum; species Triticum urartu. Next base: position 567,136,304 of record NC_053025.1, read on the forward strand.
GGCGGTGGTTCTTAAATTCTGCTAGTTTCTGAAATTTTTTAACTGACTAGCTAGCTTGTGAGTGCTCAAGTCCTTGTACGTATCTCCGCCGCGATTAAAAAAGCGGATACGGAAGTCATGGCTTCTCCCTCCCGGCTCCATTTGGCTTATATTTACGCATATATTCCTTTTCTAACGCGTCGTTTTCTTTGGACGGGGTCCCTCCTATCGGCTTCTGACCGAGTGATACATGACAGTATTCTGTCTATGAAATGGACAGTCAGTGATGCCACGCTTATCCTGAAAATAATATTTCCTTCTCAAGGCGCATATTGTTTTCTAGGATATCACATCCCTATCCACAAAGCACAAATTTCTTCCTGCGCCAACTAACCGCATGCATTTTTCTATTGCGCCGCGACGTGGGGTCTAGTTTTTCTTTGCAGAGGAGGAGTAGACATAGTAAACGTTCGGCAGAACTAGTCGTCCGCCCTCCCCTGTACCAAGCCTGCTTGATGTGGAGGTGCATTCCTGTACAAACTTGGCAACGATTTGAATGCTGCTCTGTGTATGGCAATCGATCGACCAGTGCTGTACAGTAGTACCAGTGCTGTACCGTGGGGCCACAGAGGCACAGCGTACATGTGTATACCAGTGTATGAATTAGTCCAACCGTGCATCGATATGTAGTGACATGGTTGGTGGCGGCTTGTGTGTTTTTACTTTTGTATGTGTGTGCGTGTGTCTGCGTACCACCGAACCGGATGGCAAATTTTGCATACAAAAATATCCAACGGCAAAGACAGTGTGAGCGTCACAATTTATCCATTTGCCGATGGAACTGTGCATCCACCCTGACAGGGCCTTTTGCACGGGATCATCAACAATTGATCTCGAAATGTTATGCGGCCGCGTATTTTCTTCATTAAGGAGTTTTCCCCAAGCTTCATTTCTCAATATCACAGGAGGCCGTCTAAGTGGACGGATCCCCGTTGCCGCAAAAAGAAAAGTGGACGGATCCCCGTTGCCACAAAAAAAAAGTGGACGGATCCCCATTCCAACACTTAAAGCTCGTTGCGCCCGTTGTAAGCAGAGGAGATCTCGATATACAACCCCTGGCCAAACAAGCTAGGAGTTCTCTCTGGTCTCCGATCTCGGCAATTACCGGTCAACAATGATGACTGAAGTTTTGATGCCTTGCATAGTGCTCTGGCCCCCTCTGTTTATGATGGTGGCAATGGTGTGGCCTAGAGGAGGTGCAGAGTTGTCTCGGCAGATCACTACCCTTCGCCGCGCTCTGTGGTATCTCTGTCGTGGCGTGCCGAGGTAGTGGGACGCCCTTCGACAGTGGCTCCGACTCTCCTAGGTCTTCGATGTGCAGAGTGATCATAGAGCAGCTGGCAAACATCTTCTTGATGGCGGATCTCCTTTCGACAGATCCAACAAAGGTAGCTCCAAGGCTTCTCGGTCCATGCAGTGGTGAACTGGTGATGGGCGTTAAGTTCTCGGTGTTGTTGTTTGTCTCAGCTCGCTTCTGGTTCATCTTCTGTTGTTCCCTATAGCTTCTTGTGTGTGTTGGGTCCTATCTATTGTACCCTCTATTTTGTATGTCACTTTTATTCATAATAAAAATGGTTCAGTCCGTGTAAACCCATCGTAGCACCCGAAAAGAAAATTAGTTTATGATCGATTGTTCATATACAATTGTTGTTAATCAAGCAAGAAGAGCAGACCAACCTCCCAGTCCTCCTTTTTCATCGCTACTTTGTAGGATCGAAAGTATGCTTAGAGGGGGGGGGGTGATTAGACTACTTGACTAAATAAAAATCTAGCATTTTCCCAATTTTAAGTCTTAACAGATTTTAGCAACTTAGAACAAGTCAAGCAATCAACCTACACATGCAAGTCTAAGAGTATAGTAGCAGAATGTAAAACAAGGTAAAAGGAGGAGTTTGGAGGGCGCAAAAGCAATGTAGACATCGAGATTTTTGGCGTGGTTCCGATAGGTGATGCTATCGTACATCCACATTGATGTAGAGTTCAATCCACGAAAGGTAACGGGTGCGCGAGTCCACAGAGGGCTCCACCCATGAAGGGTCCACGAAGAAGCAACCTTGTCTATCCCATCATGGCCATCGCCCACGAAGGACTTGCCTCACTAAGGTAGATCTTCACGAAGCAGGCGATCTCCTTGCCCGTTAAACTCCTTGGTTCAACTCCACAATCTTGTCGGAGGCTCCCAAGTGACACCTAACTAATCTAGGAGACACCACTCTCCAAAATGTAATAGACGGTGTGTTGATGATGTACTTCTTGCTCTTGTGCTTCAAATGATAGTCTCCCCAACACTCAACTCTCTTTCATAGATTGGGATTTGGTGGAAAGATGATTTGAGTGGAAAGCAACTTGGGGAAGGCTAGAGATCAAGATTCATATGATTGGAATGGAATATCTTGGTCTCAACACATGAGTAGGTGGTTCTCTCTCAGAAAATGTATGCTGGAAGTGTAGGCATGTTCTGATGGCTCTCCCCACTAATGAAGGAAGGGTGGAGGGGTATATATAGCCTCCACACAAAATCTAACCATTACACACAATTCACCAAACTCGGTGGGACCGAATCAGAAAACTCGGTCATACCGATTCAGTTCAAAATGTGAACGTTAGGCTTTTCGGTAGGACCGACATGTCAACTCGGTGGGACCGATTTCATTAGGGTTAGGGCATAACGTAATCTCAGTGAGACTGATTACTCAAACTCGGTAGGACCAACTTCGGTAATAAGCTAATCAGGGAGTTGGTCAGGCAAACTTGGTGGGACCGATTCGCTCATTTCGGTGAGACCGAAACATTACGAAAGGGAAACAGAGAGTTTGCATTACAGACTCGGTGGGACCGATCGCTCATCTCGGTTGGACCAAAACGTTACGAAGGGAAACCGAGAGTTTGCAATCCCATCTCGGTGAGACCGAGATCCCTATCTGTGAGACCGAAGTGACTAGGGTTTCTGGCAGTGGCTATGTCAAATGAACTCGGTGGCGCCGGATAGAACATTTCGGTGGGGCCGAGTTTGACTTTTGGTTTCGGACATATGTGGATATGAGAAAGTGGTTGATGGCTTTTGGAGTATATCACTAAGCATTTTGAGCAAGTAAGCCATTAAGCAATACCTCATCCCATTTTAATAGTATTGGCTTTTCCTATGGACTCAATGTGATCTTGGATCAATAAAATGAAAATATAGAGTCTTGAGCTTGAGCCAATGTGTGCCCTTAGCATTTTGAGGGGTCCACATTCCTAATCCATGCCATGCCAATCATTGAACTTTCTGAAATGATCATCTTGAAATATTAGTTCAATGAGCTATATATTGTTAGTAATTACCAAAACCACCCAGGGATAGTTGCACTTTCAATCTCCCCTTTTTTGGCAATTGATGACAACATATAGATCAAAGCTTCGACAAATGATAATAAGATTTAAATACATCATCATTTTGAGAAGTATGTGATAAGCAAGAGCTCCCCATAAATTTGTGCATTATTTAAAATTTGCTTTTGAATGTAAATGCACAATCGATTAGGATCATGGGTTACTCTTCCATGTCACATACATCTTGGTGGAGCGCTCAAAGTGATAGGAATTAAAAACATGCACTCATCACCAAGCAAAGTGAATGATCATATAAGGATATAAAAGATAATATCATCCAAGCAAACATTAAAGTATGATATGATCAAACACATGATCATACAAGTATCTCACACAGACATAAAGTATCAAACGGGCACACACAAAAGTTCAACCAAATAGCAAGAGAGACAAAGAAGCAAAACACTCTCTCTCGAAGCCTATGATCTATACATTTCTCCCCCCTTTGGCAACAAGTTACCAAAAAGTTAGAAAATGCATAGTGCTATGTGTCTCTCAGGCTTGGTCTTCGGAAGGTGGTGTAGAGAGAACTCCAAGGATGAAGGCATCAGTAGATGTTGTTGGAGTTGGTGGAGTAGCTGCTGGAGGTGGCACTGAATCTGTCGCTGTTGGTGCAGATGAAGTAGCTCTAGTATCTGGCACTAGCACTGCAGCTGACCTCTGACCTCTTGGCACTCGCTGAAAAGCATCCGTAGTTGCCTTCCCTTTCTTCTCCTCTACTTCCTCCTGGAGCTGCTCAACTGTTGTCTGTATCTCAGTGACTTTCAGATCAAGATCATAGAACTTTGTTTCTATAATCCTCTCCAAGCTCTCCTGATTCCGAGTCAGGGTGGCCAAGCCCTTCTCAATCCTCAATGTTGCTTGAATCAGATAAGCTAGTTGATCTTGTTTGCTCTTTAAGAACACCTGAGATGCCTGCTCAACACTTGGCATCTTTGCAGCCTTTTCTGCCTTTGCCTTAGCTCTCTTCTCTTGTGCTTTCACTGATGAAGGTCCATCCTCATTCATCACAACTGTGTTATCTTCAAATTCTGGGTGCAAAGGTAAGTGCATGTGCCCATCTTTGAGTTGATGAGCACCTGAATGTGTGGAGCATACCCACAAGATCTTTTCCGATCTGCTGCTGTCCTCTTTATTGTCTCTACAATCAGACTCATGACTTTGAATTTCTGAGGAACATCAAATATCTGCAGCAGGTTGATGGAATGTCCTCTAATAATCTCGTGATCTCCAGATTTGGGTAACAGAGTATGCCTCAAGATTGTGTTGATTGTAGGCAGACCAGACAACAAATAATGCACAGATCCAAGCTTGTGTGTCTCCAAAGCTTTGTCTAGGATCTCCTTGTACATGTTTTCCATAGAGTTCTGGTCTTTCTTCTTCTTGGCATACACATCCAAATCATCCTCTTGCTCTTCTAGGGCATTGATCAACTTGGCCCACTCATCAACAGTTGACTGGTACCTTGTACCTTTAGACATCCAAACGATTCTACCATCTGGATAGAAATGAGCTGTATAATAGAACTGCATAACGAGCTCATCATTCCATTTGGTAAGCTTATGTCCCACAAACTCATCAACTCCATAAGCTTTGAAGCTTTCATGCACTCCTGGGAAATAGTCTTCATTCTCATCAATGAATTCCCAATCAACCCACTTCATATCACAGACAATTGGGTTCTTGTCAAGCAGAATGGTCTCATAGAAGTCTTGTTGTTCTTTGGTGTGGAACCTATAATCCACTACAGTCTTCCTCCTCATAGCATATGGATCAGACTATCTCCAAAGTCTCAATCCCGCATCCTTCCTGATGTTCATGTCCTCAGCCACTAGATGAGTGTCATTGTGGTCTAGAATCTTAGGTTTCAGTTTTCTCAGCTCTTGGGCTTCTGCATCTTCTTCTTCAACTTCAGGCACTGGGGCCTTATTCTTCTCTTCAGCTGGGATGTTACTGGTGCTTCTCTTGGGCTTAGAAGGATTTTGAGCTTGAGTAGCAGCCTTGGGGGAAGTCTTGGGCTTTGATGGAGCAGCCCCTGACTTAATGGCATCCCCCATAAGCTTCTGGGACTTGGGTGCTGGTGCAGCATCCTCTTCCTCTTCATCTTCTTCTGGCTCTCTCATTATAGAGGATCTACCAATGACTCTGGCAGTGGTCTTCTTGACCCTCTCTTTCCTTTTATTTCCCTCTCCAGCAGCCTCTTCAGTTGGCTTAGAGGTTTCAATAGATGAGGCCCTGGCCTTAGACATTGGAACTCTTTTTGCAGGTGCCTTCTTATGCAACCCTGGCTTAGTTGTCGCAGCAGTTCCATACTCTTTCTTCAACACCTTCTTTTTGGAGATAACTTCCTCCTCAACAGCCACATAGTCCTCATCTTCAGAGTCTGAGGTTTTCTTCTTCTTGTTCTGGTGGCTGCCTTGGGAAAATTGCTAGGAGTGCTCCTGCTGCCTCATCATAGCTGCTTGAGGGACTAGTGCCCTCACTCATCTGCATTTGCTCTTCTGACTTGTCCTGACTATCACTTTGGTCAGACATCCTGGCAAGCAAACTGACAGCAGACCCTGTGAATAGATATTGATGAGGTAGAATGGATGATCATCACAAAGTGCAGAGTTTTTGCAAAACAAATGAATCAAAAACTTAGTTTTAGTTCTCCATAGAAAGCATTTCGGAGCTACCGATTTGATAAACTCGGTGAGACCAAAGCAACTGTTGGAGTCTAAACTAGTGAACTCGGTCAGACCGAGTCATAGTTCGGTGGCTCTGAGATAGCTAGGGTTTCACAAAGAGTCGAATTCGGTCGCATCGATTTGCAATTTTTGGTCAGACCAAAAAGCGCATGTGCAATGGCCTAAGCCAAATCGGTGAGACCGATTTCTACAACTCGGTCGGTCCGAGATGAGTTCGGCGGAGACCTAACCCTAAATTTTCGAATCAAACCTAACCTAAAGGAAGTTTTCTCTGGATAGATTTATTTCATACGTGGTAATGATAATGGCAAAGCAATGTGCTAGGAATCAGAGTAAAAAATTAGCACAAAGATCAAACTCATACCCTAGTTCGGCAGGAGTTCGCTACGGCGACAACAGCGAGGCAGAATCCCGTTGACGGCGATGGAAACCAGCGGCGAGAGGTCGCTGGCGACGAGGAGATGATCCGGAGACCCGAGGCGGCAGAGCAGGATACGCGCGGGCTGAGGAGGTTTGAAGAAATTTCCAAAATCTCACCCGTGGGTATATATATATCCTGACCCTGTCGGTGTGACCGAGTGGAACAACTCGGTGGCACCGAGATGCAGAATCGCAAGTGGTTACTGCAACTCGGTGTGACTGAAAAGTTCAAATCGGTTGCACCGAGATTGAAAATCTAGATCAACTCAGTGAAATCAGTGTGACTGAAGTGTATGGATCGGTCAGACCGAAATGCACATAGAGGTTTTGGATGTTTAAGTCTATGACGAACCGGGGACTCCGAGTGCTCCTCACACAGAGTGGTTCGAATATGACTTGATCAAACTTTGTGATGTAGCATGAATAGAGTTTGAGACGAGAAAAGCATAGATAGCTAGAGGAGGTTCTTAGGCATTCTTGTCCATCCATTTGGCAAAAGAGAAAAACCAAAGAATCAAAGCAACAAATGGATGTCCTCGAATGAGTAAAATATGAAATCAACATGCTCACGCAATAAAATGGCAAATGAAATATGTGGCAAAGCATGCACAAACACTTTAGCATCTATCAAGCAATTGTCGATGACTAAGTCATCTATATATGAGTATATTGACTTAGGAGTCAAATGAGAACATTTGATCGTAGGTCATACTCATCGTTTAAGCACAAGTGGGGTTGCCACTTTTACATAAAGCATTGTTGTGTTCACACCATTAGAGTTGCTTTAGCTCAATTGATTAGAGTAAAGCTCCCCCTAGATGTGATATCCCTCCTAAGAGGGATGAACTAACCTTGGGTTTTGTCGATGATGACTTCATGTAGGTGTTGAAGATGCGGATGCTCAATGTTGATGTAGATCATTTGGAGCAATCCATTGTAGTGAGTTGCACTTTCAATACCTACACGGGTTAGTACCACAAGAAACAAACAAGGATATCCATAGACATAGAGTGATGTACACACAAGATGATGTCCATGAAAGCATTAGGTTACCTTGTCCCTTGTCTTACCAACAAGAGGGTTTGTGACTCCTTGAACTAGTGCAAGATGTGGAAGTTGTTTGCACTTGTCCTTGCCAAAATGATTTGAGTGAAGTATGTTGGCGGAGTCACCCTCAAGAACTCTATAGTTCTTCTTCTTCGGGATCCACGTCATCTTGATGGGAATCCTTGGAGTTGTAGTCGTACTTGATGAATTAGAACTTGATGTAGTCTTGGGAACCCACTTGACCAAGGCCTTAGGAGCTTCTTCAAATGCATCAATATCCTCTTGAAGCTTTGCCTTTTTGCTTGTGGTCTTGTGGTGGAAGATCATCTTGAGCTTGTGTCCCTTGGGATGAAGTGGGATCATACTTCTCTTGTTGAGGAACAAACTTCATCTTGGGGTATTGATCTTCTTCCCACTCAACTCCGTTGGCATTGAACTTTCGTTCAAAACCAACACCTTGATTCTTCCGATGCCTTCCTTGCTTGCGTACAATTTCCTCAAATTTCTTACTTCTGGCAAGGCTCTTGTAAACACCTTTCTCTATAATTCCCTTCAATAAGCTATTTTCTTGCTCAAGTGTAACTTGGCTAAGAGAATCATTAGTGTAATCAAGAGAACTACTAGAAGCAACAACATTGGATTTAACATTATTATTGTTACTACTAGAAGAAGAATCTTTCTTACTCTTGTTGCTAGATTTGACTTGTGTCATGTAAGTAAACAAGAGTAAACGCTTGGCAATGTAAGAAGAACTTTTCTTGTGAAGATCATCATTGATTGCTTTTAAGATGCCATGCTCTTGCTCAAGGTTGAGATTTTCAAAGCATAACTTCTCATGAGTCTTTAAAAGCTCGATGATCTTTCAAGGTAGTTTCATGAGCTAACTTAAGAGTTTTTAGCTCTCTAGTTAGACGCTCAATCTCCTTCTTATCACTGTCATTCGTTTTATCTTGATTAGCATGATTAATAGCAAGTTCATCATAGTTTTCATCACTAGAGTTGTCAACGAGTAAATCATCATCACCTAGCAAATCATCTTCATCACTATTGAAATCAACATACTCGGGGTGTGATACCTTTGGGCCTTTAGCCATGAAGCATCTTCCAATTCCTTCATTTGGTGAGTCAAATATGTCGTAGGAGTTTGTTGATACAAGTGCTAGACCGGCAACACCTTCATCTTGAGTATACTCGGAGTCGGAGTGATAACTTCTCTTGGAGTGATTGTCGGAGTCGGAGCGGGATACCCATTCACCAACATGAGCTTGATGTCTTCGTTTTGTGTAGCTCCTTGATGACTTGCCCTTCCTTTCCGAATCCTTACTTCTCCGTGATGTTCTTTGTTCATAACGATCATCTTTACTCCTTCTCTCTCTTGGTGGTGATTCTTCTCTTCTACTTCTCCTTTTGGGTGAATCTTCTCTTTTTTTGTAGGGCGCCGTACACTCATTGGAGTAGTGTCCGGGTCTCCCACAATTGTAGCAATTTTGTTCACGACTCGAAGATCTTTTGTCATTGTAGGACCTTGACTTGGAACTTCTTTCCTTGCTTCTACTCTTGTAGAACTTGTTGAAGTTCTTCACCATTAGGCTCAATTCTTCATTGAAGGCTTGTTTCTCACTTGATGATGTAGGAGCATCACATGAGGCTTTGTAAGCACCACTTGACTTGTTGTGAAGTTCTTCCTTATCCTTGAGTGATGATACGTCCATTTTGCATCATGCTTTTATATCGATATTTATTGCATTATGGGCTGTTATTTCACATTATGTCACAATACTTATGGCTATTCTCTCTTATTTTACAAGGTTTACATAAGGAGGAAGAATGCCGGTAGCTGGAATTCTGGGTTGGAAAAGGAGCAAATATTAGAGACCTATTCCGCACAACTCCAAAAGTCCTGAAACTCCACGGAATACCTTATAATAAATAATGAAGAATCCTCGCCAAAGATGAAGACCAGGGGGCCCACACCCTTTCCAAGAGGGTGGGGGCGCCCCCCTAGGGCGTGCCCCCTACCTCGTGGGCCCCCTGGTGGCTCTCCGATGACCATCTTCTGCTATATGGAGTCTTTCGTCGAGAAAAAAACAAGGAGCAACCTTTCGGGACAAAACTCCGCCGCCACGAGGCGGAACCTTGGCGGAACCAATCTAGGGCTCCGGCAGAGCTGTTCTGCCGGGGAAACTTCCCTCCCAGAGGGGGAAATCATCGCCATCGTCATCACCAACGCTCCTCTCATCGGGAGAGGGAAATCTCCATCAACATCTTCATCAGCACCATCTCATCTCAAAACCCTAGTTCATCTCTTGTATCCAATTCTTGTCTCCAAGTCCGGGATTGGTGCTAGTAGGTTGCTAGTCGTGTTAATTACTCCTTGTAGTTGATGCTAGTTGGTTTAATTGGTGGAAGATCATATGTTCAGACCCTTTATGCATGTTATTACCCCTCCGATTATGAATATGAATATGCTTTGTGAGTAGTTACGTTTGTTCCTGAGGACAAGGGAGAAGTCTTGCTATTAGTAGTCATGTGAATTTGGTATTCGTTCAATATTTTGATGAGATGTATGTTGTCTAGCCTCTAGTGGTGTTATGTGAACGTCGACTACATAACACTTCACCATTATTTGGGCCTAGAGGAAGGCATTGGGAAGTAATAAGTAGATGATGGGTTGCTAGAGTGACAGAAGCTTAAACCCTAGTTTATGCGTTGCTTCGTAAGGGGCTGATTTGGATCCATATGTTTCATGCTATGGTTAGGTTTACCTTAATACTTTTGTTGTAGTTGCGGATGCTTGCAATAGAGGTTAATCATAAGTGGGATGCTTGTTCAAGTAAGAACAGCACCCAAGCACCGGTCCACCCACATGTCAAATTATCAAAGTACCAAACGCAAATCATATGAACGTGATGAAAACTAGCTTGACGATATTACCATGTGTCCTCGGGAGCGCTTTTCCTTATATAAGAGGTTGTCCAGGCTTGTCCTTTGCTACAAAAAGGATTGGGCCACCTTTCTGCACTTTATTTACTTTTGTTACTTGTTGCTCGGTAGAAATTATCTTATCACAAAACTATCTGTTACCACTTATTTCAGTACTTGCAGAGAATACCTTGCTGAAAACCGCTTATCATTTCCTTCTGCTCCTCGTTGGGTTCAACACTCTTACTTATAGAAAGGACTACAATAGATCCCCTATACTTGTGGGTCATCAAGACTCTTTTCTGGCGCCGTTGCCGGGGACTGAAGCGCCTTTGGGGTAAGGAAAAAAAATTATATAGTGTGCTGAAATTTACTGTCACTTGTTACTATGGAAAGTAATCCTCTGAGGGGCTTGTTCGGGGTATCTTCACCCCGACCAATAGAGCAAAGAGTTGCTCGTCAACCTACTGAACCTATTGAAAATGAAATTCCTTATGAGTATCCTTTGGGTATGATAGAAAAACTGCTAGCTAATCCTTTTATAGGAGATGGAACAAAGCATCCTGATAAACACCTAATATATGTGGATGAAGTTTGTGGATTATTTAAGCTTGCAGGTATACCCGATGATGTTGCTAAGAAGAAGGTCTTCCCTTTATCTTTGAAGGGAGACACATTGACATGGTATAGGCTATGTGATGATACGAGATCATGGAACTATAGAAGATTGAAATTGGAATTTCATCAAAAGTATTACCCTATGCATCTTGTTCATCGTGACCGCAATTATATATATAATTTTTGGCCTCGCGAAGGAGAAAGCATCGCTCAAGCTTGGGGAGGCTTAAATCAATGTTATATTCATGCCCCAATCATGAGCTCCCAAGAGAAACAATTCTTCAAAAAAATTATGCTCGGCTTTCTGAAAATAATCGCACCATGCTCGATACTTCTTCTGCTGGCTCTTTTATGATGAAGACTATTGCATTTAGATGGGATTTATTGGATAGAATTAAATGCAACTCTGAAGATTAGGATCTCGACAAAGGTAAGGAGCCAGGTATGACACCTAAGTTTGATTGTGTTAAATCTTTTATGGATACCGATACTTTCCGTAAGTTTAGCACTAAATATGGACTTGATTCTGAGATAGTAGCTTCTTTCTGTGAATCTTTTGCTACTTATGTTGATCTCCCTAAGGAGAAGTGGTTTAAATATCATCCTCCCATAGAAGTAAAAGTAGCTGCACCTATTAAAGTTGAAGAAAAGACTGTCACTTATAATGATCCTATCGTTCCTACTTGTTATGTTGACAAACCACCTTTCCCTGTTAGGATAAAGGATCATGCTAAAGCTTCAACTGTGGTTCGTAAAAGAAATATTAAAACATATACACCTCCTGAGAAAGTTAAAGTTGAACCTAATATCGCTATTTTTAAAGATCTCTTGTCTGATAATATTGATGGGCATGTTATTCAGTTCTGCGGTGAAACTGCTAGAATTGCTAAACCTTGTGCTAAAGATAAAAATAGACCTATGGTAGGCATGCATGTTATTTCTGTTAAAATAGGAGATCATTGTTATCATGGCTTATGTGATATGGGTGCTAGTGCTAGTGCAATACCTATTGACTTATACAAAGAAATTATGCATGACATTGCACGTGTTGAGTTAGAAGAAATTGATGTTACTATTAAACTTGCTAATAGAGATACTATTTCACCAATGGGAATTGTTAGAGATGTTGAAGTCTTGTGTGGGAAAACTAAATATCCTGCTGATTTTCTTGTTCTTGGTTCCCCACAAGATAGGTTTTGTCCCATTATATTTGGTAGACCCTTCTTAAATACTATTAATGCTACCATAGATTGCACAAGGGATGTTGTTACTGTCGGCTTAGATGATATGACTCATGAGTTTAATTTCTCTAAATTTAGTAAACAACACCGTGAAGAAGAATTGCCTAGTAAGGATGAAATTTTTGGTCTTGCTTCAATTGCCGTACCTCCTAGCGATCCTTTAGAACAATATTTGCTAGACCATGAGAATGATATGTTTGTGAATGAAAGAAGGGAAATAGATGAAGTATTCTTTAAACAGGAACCTATTCTGAAACACAATTTGTCTGTTGAAATCCTAGGGGACCCCCCTCCACCTAAGGGTGATCCTGTGTTTGAGCTTAAGCCGTTGCCTGATAATCTTAAATATGCTTATCTTGATGAAAAGAAGATATATCCTGTTATTATTAGTGCTAACCTTTCAGAGCATGAAGAAGAAAGATTATTGAAAACTCTGAAGAAGCACCGTGCTGCTATTGGATATACTCTTGATGATCTTAAGGGCATTAGTCCCACTCTATGTCAACATAAAATAAATTTGGAAGCAGATGCCAAACCAGTTCGTGATCCTCAACGACGTCTGAATCCTAAAATGAAAGAAGGGGTAAGAAAAGAAATACTAAAGATTCTGGAGGCAAGTATAATTTATCCCGTTGCTGATAGTAAGTGGGTAAGTCCTGTTCATTGTGTCCCTAAGAAGGGAGGTATTACTGTTGTTCCTAATGATTAAGATGAATTGATTCCACAAAGAATTATTACAGGTTATATGATGGTAATTGATTTCCGCAAATTAAATAAGGCTACTAAGAAAGATCATTACCCCTTACCTTTTATCGATCAAATGCTAGAAAGATTATGCAAGCATACACATTACTGCTTTCTAGATGGTTATTCTGGTTTCTCTCAAATACCTGTGTCGGCTAAAGATCAATCAAAGACTACTTTTACATGCCCTTTTGGTACTTTTGCTTATAGACGTATGCCTTTTGGTTTATGTAATGCACCTCCTACCTTTCAAAGATGCATGATGGCTATATTCTCTGACTTTTTTGAAAAGATTTGTGAGGTTTTCATGGGCTACTTTTCCGTCTATGGATCTTCTTTTGATGGTTGCTTGAGCAATCTTGATCGAGTTTTGCAGAGATGTGAAGAAACTAATCTTGTATTGAATTGGGAAAAGTGCCACTTTATGGTTAATGAAGGTATTGTCTTGGGGCATAAAGTTTCTGAAAGAGGTATTTGAAGTTGATAAAGCCAAGGTTGATGCTATTGAAAAGATGCCATGTCCCAAGGACATCAAAGGTATAAGAAGTTTCCTTGGTCACGCTGGATTTTATAGGAGGTTCATTAAGGACTTCTCAAAAATTTCTCGGCCTCTAACTAATTTATTACAAAAAGATATACCATTTGTCTTTGATGATGATTGTGTAGAAGCATTTGAAATACTTAAGAAAGAATTAGTCTCTGCACCTATTGTTCAGCCACCTGATTGGAATTTACCCTTTGAAATTATGTGTGATGCTAGCGATTATGCTGTAGGTGCTGTTCTAGGGCAAAGAGTTGATTAGAAATTAAATGTTATCCATTATGCTAGTAAGACTCTAGACAATGCTCAAAGAAATTATGCTACTATTGAAAAAGAACTTTTAGCAGTTGTATTTGCTTGTGATAAGTTCATACCTTATATTGTTGATTCTAAAGTAACTATCCACACTGATCATGCTGCTATTAAATATCTTATGGAGAAGAAAGATGCTAAACCTAGACTTATTAGATGGGTTCTCTTGCTACAAGAATTTGATTTGCATATTGTTGATAGAAAAGGAGCTGAGAACCCCGTTGCAGACAACTTATCTAGGTTAGAGAATGTTCTTGATGACCCACTACCTATTGATGATAGCTTTCCTGATGAACAATTAAATGTCATAAGTACTTCTCGTAGTACCCCTTGGTATGCTGATTATGCTAATTACATTGTTGCTAAATTCATACCACCTAGCTTCACATACCAACAAAAGAAAACGTTCTTCTATTATTTGAGAAATTACTTTTGGGATGACCCACATCTTTATAAAGAAGGAGTGGATGGTGTTATTAGACGTTGTGTACCTGAGCATGAACAGGAACAGATCCTACGCAAGTGCCACTCCGAAACTTATGGAGGACACCACGCGGGAGATAGAACTGCACATAAGGTATTGCAATCCGGTTTTTATTAGCATACTCTCTTCAAGGATGCCCGTAAGTTTGTCCTATCTTGTGATGAATGTCAAAGAATTGGTAATATTAGTAGACGTCAAGAAATGCCTATGAATTATTCACTTGTTATTGAACCGTTTGATGTTTGGGGCTTTGATTATATGGGACCTTTTCCTGCCTCTAATGGATGTACACATATTTTAGTTGCTATTGATTACGTTACTAAGTGGGTAGAAGCTATTCCAACTAGTAGTGCTGATCATAACACTTCTATTAAAATGCTTAAAGAAGTTATTTTTCCGAGGTTTGGAGTCCCTAGATATTTAATGACTGATGGCGGTTAACATTTTATTCATGGTGCTTTCCATAAAATGCTTGCTAAATATGACGTCAATCATAGAATTGCATCTCCGTATCACCCACAGTCTAGTGGTCAAGTAGAATTGAGTAATAGAGAACTCAAATTAATTTTGCAAAAGACTGTCAATAGGTCTAGAAAGAATTGGTCCAAGAAACTTGATGATGCATTATGGGCCTATAGAACTGCATATAAAAATCCTATGGGTATGTCTCTGTATAAAATGGTATATGGAAAAGCATGTCACTTACCTCTCGAACTAGAACATAAGGCATATTGGGCTATTAAAGAGCTCAACTATGATTTCAAACTTGCTGGTGAAAAGAGGCTATTTGATATTAGCTCACTTGATGAATGGAGAACCCAAGCTTATGAAAATGCCAAGTTGTTTAAAGAAAAGGTTAAAAGACGGCATGACAAAAGGATACAAAAGCGTGAGATTAATGTAGGTGATTATGTATTGCTATACAACTCTTGTTTAAGATTTTTTGTAGGAAAACTTCTCTCTAAATGGGAAGGCCCCTATGTTATCGAGGAGGTCTATCGTTCTGGTGCCATAAAAATCAACAACTTCGAAGGCACAAATCTGAAGGTGGTAAACGGCCAGAGAATTAAACATTATATCTCAGGTAATCCCATAAATATTGAAACTAATATTATTGAAACTGTAACCCCGGAGGAATACATAAGGGACACTTTCCAGAATGTTTCAGACCCTGAAAAAGAATAGGTATGTGGTACGGTAAGTAAACCGATTCCAAAACAGTTTTTAAGGCAATATTTCTCCGTTTTGGAATATTTAGAAAAATAGAAAATTAAGTAGCAGTCCGGGAAGGACACGAGGACCCCACGAGGGTGGAGGGCGTGCCGTACCCCCCTGGGCGCGCCCCCTACCTCGTGAGCACCTCGTGTGCCTTCCGGACTCCGTTTTCTTGCACGATACGTATTTTGGTCGGTAAAAATTCACTATATATTCTCCCGAAGGTTTTGACTCCCATATCACGCAAATGTCCTCTATTCTTGTTTTGGGCTGTTCTGTGTCAGGGTTGTCAAGGCCAGGCATCATGTCGTCCCCCTCCTCCAACAACGGTGACAAAGATGCCTGGCTAATAAAGATAGAGCTGAAGAGGGAATAACCCATGGAGATCAACAAGGATGAAGGGATCAAGAAGGCCACGGAGAACCAAGCTCCGGCAACAGAAGACATCCTTCAACTTGATCACAACCTTCTTACCCCAACTAAGATCGAAGCTTTCCAGATGATTGAGTTAACTTGTATTCAAAACAAGTATCTCACAAGTGAAAATATTTTGTTGAAGGAGCATATCTTAGCACTCAAGGGCATTATTCGCAAGCTAGAGGACCTCTTACGCTCGATGTGCGACTATCCATCACCTCCTTCTTCACCAACCAAGGAGATATAATAACATGGGTATGGGCACTCCCCTTGGCAACTGCCAAGCTTGGGGGAGGTGCCCCGGTATCGTGTCACAATCACAACTCCTATCTTTACCGTTTTCCTTAGTTCGATCCTATTAGTAGTATTTTGATCTAGTAGAATAAGGTTTATGGCATGATCTAGTTTTAAGTTTTGCTTTATGATCTCTCTATGTAATCGAGTCCGTGAGCTATATAATAAAGATTAGTGTTGAGTCAAGGGCTTGATTTTCTTGCTATGATCTTGGGTGAATAAAAGAAAAGAGAAAAAGAATAAGAAGAAACAAAAGTTCATATTGATCTTATTGATAGTAATGACTTCACATAGAAAGAGTGTGATGATTAAAAGTTGTTGGGAGTTGGCAGACATAGCTTTGGTCATCATTGCAATTAATAGGAAGTAATAAGGAAATAGAGGTTTCACATATAAATATACTATTATTGACATCTTTTATGATTGGGAGCACTCATCAAAATATGACATGCTAAAGAGTTGATGTTGGACAAGGAAGACAACGTAATGGGTTATGTTTTCTTATATCTGAGATAAGTATGTTGTCATGGATCATCCAACATGTTGAGCTTGCCTTTCCCCCTCATGCTAGCCAAATTCTCAGCACCAAGTAGACATACTACTTGTGCTTCCAAATACCCTTAAACCAGTTTTGCCATGAGAGTCCACCATATCTACCCATGGATTGAGTAAGATCCTTCAAGTAAGTTGTCATCGGTGCAAAGCAATAAAAATTGCTCTAAATATGTATGATTAGTGTGGGAGAAATAAGCTTTATACGATCTTGTGATGTGGAAGTAATAAAAGCGACGGACTGCATAATAAAGGTTCATATCACAAGGGGCAATATAAAGTGACATTCTTTCGCATTAAGATTTTGTGCATCCAACCATAAAAGCGCATGGCAACCTCTGCTTCGCTCTGCGAAGGGCCTATCTTTTATTATTATCTTCTACCTTATGCAAGTGTCATGGTGATCTTCACCTCTCCCTTTTTCACTTTATCCTTTGGCAAGCCGAGCATGTTGGAAAGAACCTGATATATATATAAATAATTGGATGTAGGGGGGCATGAGTTATTATTGTTAACATTACCCTCGAGGTAAAAGGTTGTGGGGCGAAACTATAAGCCCCTATCTTTCTCTGTGTCCGATTAAAACTCCGTAACCACAAGTATTGTGCGAGTGTTAGCAATTATGAAGGACTAGATGACAGTTGAGTATGTGGACTTGCTTTTTAGCTCTGACATAGACTCTTTCTGATGTTATGATAAATTGCAATTGCTTCAATGACTGAGGTTATAGTTTGTTGGTTCTCAATAAGGTTTCTGATTCATACTTTTGCATTGTGAATAGATCATCACTTGAACATAAGTAATCATATGACAATATCTATGTATGTTGCTGTTATGAGAATAATCATGATGCCCTCATGTCCGTATTTTATTTTTACCGACACCTCTACCTCTAAACATGGGGACATATTTATTGTTATCGGCTTTCGCTTGAGGACAAGCAAGGTCTAAGCTTGGGGGAGTTGATACGTCCATTTTGCATCATGCTTTTATATCGATATTTATTGCATTATGGGCTGTTATTTCACATTCTGTCACAATACTTATGGCTATTCTCTCTTATTTTACAAGGTTTACATAAGGAGGGAGAATGCCGGCAGCTGGAATTCTGGGTTGGAAAAGGAGCAAATATTAGAGACCTATTCTGCACAACTCCAAAAGTCCTGAAACTCCACGGAATACCTTATAATAAATAATGAAAAATCCTCGCCAAAGATGAAGACCAGGGGTCCCACACCCTTTCCACGAGGGTGGGGGGCGCGCCCCCCCTAGGGCGTGCCCCCTACCTCGTGGGCCCCCTGGTGGCTCTCCGATGACCATCTTCTGCTATATGAAGTATTTCGTCGAGAAAAAAACCAGAAGCAACCTTTCGGGACGAAACTCCGCCGCCACGAGGCGGAACCTTGGCGGAACCAATCTAGGGCTCCGACAGAGCTGTTCTGCCGGGGAAACCTCCCTCCCGGAGGGGGAAATCATCGCCATCGTCATCACCAACGCTCCTCTCATCGGGAGAGGGAAATCTCCATCAACATCTTCATCAGCACCATCTCATCTCAAAACCCTAGTTCATCTCTTGTATCCAATTCTTGTCTCCAAGTCTGGGATTGGTGCTAGTAGGTTGCTAGTGGTGTTAATTACTCCTTGTAGTTGATGCTAGTTGGTTTAATTGGTGCAAGATCATATGTTCAGATCCTTTATGCATATTATTACCCCTCTGATTATGAATATGAATATGCTTTGTGAGTAGTTATTATGTTCCTGAGGACAAGGGAGAAGTCTTGCTATTAGTAGTCATGTGAATTTGGTATTCGTTCGATATTTTGATGAGATGTATGTTGTCTAGCCTCTAGTGGTGTTATGTGAATGTCAACTACATAACACTTCACCATTGTTTGGGCCTAGAGGAAGGCATTGGGAAGTAATAAGTAGATGATGGGTTGCTAGAGTGACAGAAGCTTAAACCCTAGTTTATGCGTTGCTTCGTAAGGGGCTGATTTGGACCCATATGTTTCATGTTATGGTTAGGTTTACCTTAATACTTTTGTTGTAGTTGCGGATGCTTGCAATAGAGGTTAATCATAAGTGGGATGCTTGTTCAAGTAAGAACAGCACCCAAGCACCGGTCCACCCACATGTCAAATTATCAAAGTACCGAACGCGAATCATATGAACGTGATGAGAACTAGCTTGACGATATTCCCATGTGTCCTCGGGAGCGCTTTTCCTTATATAAGAGTTTGTCCAGGCTTGTCCTTTGCTACAAAAAGGATTGGGCCACCTTGCTGCACTTTTTTTTACTTTTGTTACTTGTTGCTCGTTACAAATTATCTTATCACAAAACTATTTGTTACCACTTATTTCAATACTTTCAGAGAATACCTTGCTGAAAACCGCTTATCATTTCCTTCTGCTCCTCGTTGGGTTCGACACTCTTACTTATCGAAAGGACGATGATAGATCCCCTATACTTGTGGGTCATCAAGTGACATCTCATGAGCAATAATTCTTCCAATGACTTCCGTTGGCTTGAGATCTTTGTAGTTGGGCATCATTTGGATCAATGTGCACACGGTATCATTTTTCCATCCAAGGCTCTTAGGATCTTCTTGATGATGAATCTATCGGTCATCTCTTCACTTCCTAAGCCGGCAATCTCATTTGTGATGAGAGCAAGCCTAGAGTACATTTCAGCGACACCTTCACCATCCTTCATTTTGAACTTGTCAAGTTGACTTTGAAGCACATCCAATTTGGATTCCTTGACGGAGTCGGTACCTTCATGCATATCAATCAAAGTATCCCAAATTTCCTTTGCATTCTCAAGACGGCTGATTTTGTTGAATTCTTCGAGGCACAAATCATTGCAGAGGATATCACAAGCTTGAGCATTGTATTGCAGCATCTTCAACTCTTCCGCAGTAGCTTCACGGTTCGGTCTCTACCATCAAAGAATTCACCTTGCAAGCCAATACACACAATAGCCCAAACGGCGGGGTTATGTCTAAGAATATGCATTTTCATCTTATGCTTCCAACTAGCAAAATTAGTACCATCAAAGTAAGGACCTCTAGGGTGGTAATTTCCCTCGCTAGATGCCATACTCTCCTAGGTTGTGAAACCAAGGCTATGATCACCAAAGTTATGGAAATCAAGGCAAATGGACGTGGTTGTGACTTGCATTTGCGTTAATCCGGGAAACGATCCTTCTGCAGGTGCACCCACACAAGATCACCTTCTTCAAACAACGCCTTCTTTCTTCCCTTGTTTGCTCGTTTTGCATATTGTTCAGTCATCTTCTCAATATTCTCCTTGGTCTTCTCATGAATTTTCTTCACGAAGTCAGCACACTTACTTGCATCAAGATTAGTCCACTCCTGCAATGGTAAAGGCAAAAGATCTATGGGAGCAGAAGGTTTGAAACCATAAACAATTTCAAAAGGATTAAAATTAGTGGCCGAATGTACCACCCTGTTGTATGCAAACTCCACGTGGGGGAGACACTCTTTCCACATCTTCAAAATTTTCTTTAAAACTGCTCTCAGCATCATGGATAGTGTGCGGTTGACAACTTCAATTTTTCCATCTGTTTATGGGTGGCATGTAGTGGAAAAGAGAAGATTTGTTCCTAGATTTTCCCACAATGTTTTCCAAAAATAGCTCAGAAACTTGGTGTCACGATCTGAAAAAAATAGTGCCTGGTACTCCATGTAGTCGCACGACTTCTCTGAAAAACAAATCAGCAATGTGTGAAGCATCATCACTCTTATGACATGGGATAAAATGAGCCATCTTGCTAAACCTATCAAACACCACAAAAACGGAATCACTCCCTCTCTTAGTACGTGGTAATCCAAGAAAAAAAAATCCATAAAAATATCTTCCCAAGGTGTGCTAGGAATTGATAAAGGCGTATAAAGTCCATGAGGGTTTAAACTTGACTTAGCTTTGCGGAAGATCTCACAACGTAGCACATAGCGCTCAACATCACGCCTCATCCTTGGCCAAAAGAAATGGTCGATCAGCACACTGTCAGTTTTCTTTGCTCCAAAATGTCCCATGAGACCACCAGCATGAGCCTCCTGGAAAAGCAACAAGCGAACAGAGCAATCAAAGTTGGGTAGTGCAAGCAATGGTGTAGTTGTCAATTTTTCTTTCAGCTCTTGGAAGGCCTTCTCTTGTGCGTTTTCCCACTTGAAGGGAACATCTTTCTTAGTTAGCTCATTCATTGGGGCAGCAATGGTGCTGAAATCCTTCACAAACCGGCGATAGAAACCAACAAGGCCAAGGAAGCTTCGTACTTGGCTTACATTTTGTGGAGGCATCCACTCACAAATGGCTTTGACCTTTTCCTCATCTACCTCCACACCTTTACCTGAAACAACAAAGCTAAGAAACACAACTTTGTTTGTGCAATATGCACTTTTGCTTGTTAGCATGTAATCTCTCCTATCTTAGGACAGCAAGCACACATCGGATGTGTTCAACATGTTCATCCAAAGTTTTGCTATAAATCAGGATGTCATCAAAGTAAACAACCACAAACTTGCCAATGAACATTCTAAGCACATGATTCATTAATCTCATGAAGGTACTAGGTGCATTTGTCAATCCAAATGGCATAACTAACCACTCATACAAACCAGATTTTGTTTTAAAAGTAGTTTTCCATTCATCACCCTCTCTCATTCTAATTTGGTGGTAGCCACTCCGCAAGTCAATTTTAGAAAAGATGGTGGCGCCACTAAGTTCATCAAGAATATCATCAAGCCTAGGTATGGGGTGCCTATACCTCATGGTGATGTTGTTAATAGGCCTACAATCACAACACATTCGAGAAGAGCCATCTTTGTTTGGTACTAAAAGAACGGGTACAACACAAGGAGAGAGACTTTCACTTACATAACCTTTGTTTAGTAGGCCCGCAACTTGTCGCTGAATCTCCTTGGTTTCCTCCGTGTTTGTGCGGTATGGTGGTCGGTTCGACAATGGGGCTCCTGGGACCAAATCAATTTGGTCCTCAGTGCCTCTTTGTGGTGGCAGCCCTAGTAGTATCTCCTCAAGGAACACATCTTCATACCCCTGCAAAAGTTCAGCAACAATACTAGGAGTGGTAGAGGGTAAGTCGTTAGTAGAAAGAAAATTATCCTTGTACAAAAGTACAAAGAACATAGAATTGGGTTCTCTCAACTCTCTCATGTCCCTTTTCCTAGCCATCATAACTAATCCCTCTTTCCCATGTCTTGGTCAATTTAAGCTGTGGGGTTTTATTTGGCTTTGGATTCTCTCGCTCACTATGTTGGTAGATGTCACTCAAGTGTTTCTCACTCACTCTCTCTTTCCTTTTCAGATCACCCATCAATATTTCTTCGGGTGTCAAAGGGAGCAAAGATATGCGCTCTCCCTCGTATTGGAACGAGATATGATTAGTACGACTGCTGATTTGCACATCACGATCATACAACCAAGGCCTTCCCAACAACAATTCGCACGCTTGGATTGGCACCATGTGTCGGTGTACTAGAGTAGGGGTACCCTAGTATCCCGAACTTGTGCACGGGCAGTCGCAGCATCCCGCGGCAAGGCTTGCCTGGCGACCGCCAAGGTCCTCCGTGGTTCCTTTGGAGCCATTCAAGAACAAAGTGTCCAAGCCAAGAAGACAAGACCCCGGCAAGAGGAGCTTGCCGGGAAGGCTAACGAAGGCATCCCAAGACCCCGGCAAGAGGAGCTTGCCGGGAAGGCCACCCAAGGCATTGCAAGGAACTTGCCGCGGCGCACCACGCGCCCCGGCAAGGCCCGGTGAGCGACAAGCTCCCGGACGCGACAAGACAATGACAGCGGCAAGGCGCTTGCCGCGGCAAGCCACCTCCCTGGGCCCGCGCTCCAGCACATCCACCAACGTGTCGCTCTGGGGCCATTCCAGGCGTACGTGGCGGGAGGCTGTGCAGCCAGCGGCGTGCGGTGGCAAGCGGCGCTGACAAGATCGCCATCGTGGCGAACAGTGGCGTCCCTGGCGGTCCCTTTTCGCACTGTTTAGGCGACACAGACGGGCATTTAAGGCCCTTGTCCCCTGCCGTCAGGGTTAGGTATGATACACTGTAGCAGGTAGCTGTGCCTACCACAGCACCTTTCCATTTTTGCCCTTTACCTCCGTTGCCACCTGTCGGTAACCCCTTGAGCATATAAAAGGAGGCCCATGTGCAACGTGGAGGGGGGAGCTAGTTCGAACTCTCATGCTCGGTCTTGTTAGCTGCGGGTGTGCACTGTAGCACTCCGTGCTCCCGAGCAAGAAATCAATACAAACCACAAAGCAGGAGTAGGGTTTTACGCATCCGTGCGGCCCGAACCTGGGTAAATCGCTCGCGTGCATCGCCTCGATCCGCTCTCTGCACGATCTCCGCCCCCGCTGAACCGAAAGGGACCCGGTCCGCCGGTCCCATAGGTGCCCGTGGATCAGGAAGAGGAAGTTGATTTCTGGTGACTATTTGCCGGCAGAGCTTCCCGAAGCCGCCGCCAAGAAGGTCCCTAAGATCAACGCCGAAGGCGCTGAGGAGCACTCTGCTCCGGCAAGCCCTAGGGTTTGTTCCGTTGAAGCAGAAGCTCCCGATAAGTTATGCTCCGGCAAGCTTGTCGGGGAACGTCAAGCTCCGGCAGAGGTGCAGCTCCTCGCCGTAGAAGCGGATGTTCCCGCAGCAGCTGAGAACAACACCAAGAACGCTGAGGGCCAAGATGCTCCGGCAAGCCCTAGGGTTTGTTCCGTTGAAGCAGAAGCTCCCGACAAGTTTTGCTCCGGCAAGCTTGTCGGGGAACGTCAAGCTCCGACAGAGCCGCAGGTTCTTGCCGTAGAAGCGGATGTTCCCGCAGCGGCAGATTTGCCTTTAGTCCTTGTTGTCGAGCCACGAGCTCCAACATGGGCGCATCAGATTGTCCGTTTCCTTCAGACAGGAGAACTTCCCGAAGAGCAAGAAATCAATACAAACCACAAAGCAGGAGTAGGGTTTTACGCATCCGTGCGTCCTGAACCTGGGTAAATCGCTCGCGTGCATCGCCTCGATCCGCTCTCTGCACGATCTCCGCCCCCGCTGAACCGAAAGGGACCCGGTCCGCCGGTCCCATAGGTGCCCGTGGATCAGTACCCCGGCACCATGTCACATTCCACTTGATCTCGGCACTTCCCAATGGAAAACTGAACGGTGACGATGTTGCTTACTCGAAGTGTACCACAATCTTTGAGCCATTGCATCTTATATGGACTTGGGTGCCTTCTTTGTTTCAGTCCCAATTTCTCTATCAAATCTGAACTTGCAATGTTTTTGCAGCTGCCATTGTCAACAATAATTCTGCAAACCTTGTCCTTGATGGTGCCACGGGTGTGAAAAATATTATGTCGCTGCCCTTTCTCTTCTCTATCTGCATTGACACTAAGCACACGACGGGAAACAAAGCAATCTCCCATGTCGGCCTGAATATCACAACCACTCTTCTCGCCCTCTTCATCCTCATGATCATCCGATGCTCCATTATCTTCATGCTCACTCTTAGATTCCCATTCACCTTGTTCATTCACAAATAGAACTCTCTTGTTTCAACATTCAGAAGAAATGTGACCATGCCCTTTGCACTTCCAACACTCAATATCTCGACTTCGAGATGATGGTATAGCCGTGGGGTTAGAAGTACTTCCAGCAGTAGAAGGAGCACACTTGTCAACATTCCTAGGAGTCGGTGATGATGCTGATGAAGCCGTTGTTCGCCGGGTGGCGGTAGGGTGTGAAGTATGTTGAAACTGAGAACCACCATGAGAGGCACTTGGCTGCAACCTTTGCCATGGTGTGGCCGTGCGGTTATGAGATATCCGTCCATGACCACTCTGCTGCACCTTCCTCTCCGTGCGCTTTGCTTGCTCCAAAATATCTTGTAGAGTGTTATAGGGAAACATCTCCACAAAATCTGAAATTTCATTGTTGAGACCATGCAGAAATCTTGCCATCTTTGACTCCTCATCTTCATCAATACGAGCACGAACCAGCAACAATTCCATCTCTTTATAGTATCATCCACCATGCGTGTACCTTGGCTGAGGCACTGCAATCTGTTTTGGAGATCTCTTTGATATTGCGAAGGAACAAACCTTCGCCTCATGGCTCGTTTCATCTCTTCCCAAGTGTCAATGCGTTCACGACCTAGCAGCATCTGATTTTCCTGTAGTTGGTTGAGTGCATAACCAAAAAACTCAACACAAGCAAGGTTGACTCTTGGGATCGGCGAGATTATGGATACGAAAAATCTGATCACACTGTTCTTCCCAATCAAAATATGCATCAGGGTCTCTCTGTCCTATGAATTTGGGGACGCGCAACTTGATTCTTGCTATGTCATCTCGTCCATCTCGATCATGGCGTTCTACACGACGCCCATCATCAGCAGCACGACGATATGGAACACCATCATAATCATCAAAATCATCTCCATGACCACGAGCAACATGCTCATGAGGGTCATAGTAGTGCCCACGAGGACCATGGCCTCGCCCTCGAAGTTGTCCTCCCCGCTTCCCTCCATGAGCAGCAACACCACGCCCACGAGCAGCAGCCACATGTCCACCATAGCTATTGTTATCATCCTCCAAGGCATGATCCACAGCAGCATGCACGGAATTCTCATCCCCAACTTCCTTAAGTGGGTCAATAGGGTGTTGTCGGTGTCGAACCCTATCGCCACCTGCTAGAGGTCGCTCGTGAAACATCCTTCCAAGGTCGTGAACCATGTTCTGTAATTCCTGAAAATCAGCACGTGTGACTGGGGCATCTTCTTCCCCATGGTTTTCTCCATGAACACTCAATCTAGATCCTGCCATGTTAGTAAGGCCAAAAGTGCAATAGGATAATTTTTGTGGAATCACACAACCTCACCTCTTACTCACCAAAGTTCTTATGAGTTCACATCAGATTGTGCTTCTCCCAGATGTGTTAAAGCGATTGAAAGACATGGATCAAATAACTAGCTTCGGTTTTTGGTGGAGCTCGGTGGGGTAACAAAAAGGGCCTTGTGCTGAAATCAAGTTGATGCAAACCAAGAAAAATATGTGGATGGATCTGCTGCACCTTTGCACCAAGATTGAAAAACACAATACACAAGCTTCTGAAAATTTTCTATCAAGCTGAAACTTTTGGATCTTACACAACACTTTCTTTTTCTCTCTTGACCTTTTTTTTCTGCCACTCTTTTCTTTCTCTCTTTGATTTTTTTGCCACTATTTTTCCTCTCTTTTTCCAAAGCACAACAACCAAATCTGAAAGCAATTATGAAGATGAACTTGGTGCAGATCTAAATGATGAAGAACATGCAAGGTATGCAACAACAAGATCTCAACACCAACAAGGCTTGGATTTATTTTTGGTGGGGCTTTGGACTTCTAGGACAGAAAATGTAGCATGAAAAACACTCGATCTAAAGGGATGATAGCAAGATAAACTTGGATAACAGATCCTACCATGTCAACGAAGGCTCTGATGCCAGATGATAGGTGGGAACCCGATCAACGAGTTCACGCCTGAGGGTGGCCCGATCTTCACATCATAGGATCGAATCGGAAGGGATAACTAGCTTTATACTTGCCAAGGTTGGATGCAACTAGTACGTTGGGGATGGCTGACCAAAGCTCAAGAACTACAACCCGATGTCCGAACAATAGCAGAACCACAAACTGGGACTAATTCATACAAAATGGTCGGAACCGTAGAGCACGAACTAGGGGGAACCAGAGGCTCCTTCTCGCGAATTCGAATGAACTCACAAGAGCAAAGGTAACAAGATCTCTCGGATCTCTCTAGCAGTCTTGCCGCATAAGCTTGTAGCTGAATGGTTTGACAAAAGTTTCCTCTAGAGGATGGGGGAGATGGGGTTTTATAGCAGGGACAACCCCCTCGCTAGGTGTGAAAATGGTTTCAAAAGTAAACAGGTTTGCATGGCTTTCTTGGGGGAATAAGCACTCAACTTTGGGATTTGTTGGAGAGCTCCTCGGAAATTCGCGAAGCCTTGATAAACTGGACACTGATAACCCACAAGTATAGGGGATCACAACAGTTTTCGAGGGTAGAGTATTCAACCCAAATTTATAGATTCGACACAATGGGAGCTAAAGAATGTTTGAAGGTATTAGCAGCTGAGTTGTCAATTCAACCACACATGGAGATTAATTAACTACAGCAAGTAATCAGTAGCAAGATAGTTTAATAGTTTTGATAGTAGTGACAGCAGCAGCGGTAATAGTAATAGTGATAGAAGTAATTTTGTAGCAAGTGTAACAGTAATGATAGCAGTAGTAACTTAGCAGAAATAATATAAGATAAATTCGTAGGCATTGGATCGGTGACTTGTTGGATGGTATTCATCATGTGACAGTTATAACCTAGGGCGATACTGCCCTAGCTCCAGTTCATCGAGATAAGGTAGGCATGTATTCCATAAATAGTCATACATGCTTTATTAAAAGAACTTGCATGACATCTTTTGTCCTACCTCCCGTGGCAGCGGAGTGCATATTGGAAACTAAGGTATATTAAGGCCTCCTTTTAATAGAGAACCGGAACAATGCATTAACACATAGTGAATCCATGAACTCCTCAAACTACGGTCATCACCGGGAGTGTGCCCGGTTGTTGTCACTCCGGGGTTGCCGGATCATAACACGTAGTAGGTGACTATAACTTGCAAGATCGGATCTAAAACAGGGATATAATGATGATTGATACGTCTCCAACGTATCTATAATTTTTGATTGCTCCATGCTATATTATCTACTGTTTTAGACATTATTGGGCTTTATTATCCACTTTTATAGTATTTTTGGGACTAACCTATTAACCGGAGGCCCAGCCCAGAATTGTTGTTTTTGCCTGTTTTAGGGTTTCAAAGAAAAGGAATATCAAACGGAGTCCAAACAGAATGAAACCTTCCGGAATGTGATTTTTAGGAAGATTATGATCCGGGAGATTTGGACCCTATGTCAAGAAAGAAAAGAGGAGGCCACGAGGTAGGGGGGCGCGCCTACCCCCACCAGGCGCGCCCTCCACCCTCGTGGGCCCCCTGTTGCTCCACCACGTACTCCTTCCTCCTATATATATCCACGTACCCCAAATGATCAGATACGGAGCCAAAACCCTAATTCCACCGCCATAACTTTCTGTATCCATGAGATCCCATCTTGGGGCCTGTTCCGGAGCTCCACCGGAGGGGGCATCGATCACGGAGGGCTTCTACATCAACACCATAGCCTCTCCGATGAAGTGTGAGTAGTTTACCTCAGACATACGAGTCCATAGTTAGTAGCTAGATGGCTTCTTCTCTCTTTTTGGATCTCAATACAATGTTCTCCCCCTCTCTTGTGGAGATCTATTCGATGTAATCTTCTTTTTGCGGTGTGTTTGTTGAGACCGATGAATTGTGGGTTTGTGATCAAGTCTATCTATGAATAATATTTGAATCTTCTATGAATTCTTTTATGTATGATTGGTTATCTTTGCAAGTCTCTTCGAATTATCAGTTTGGTTTGGCCTACTAGATTGATCTTTCTTGCAATGGGAGAAGTGCTTAGCTTTGGGTTCAATCTTGCGGTGTCCTTTCCTGGTGATAGTAAGGTCAGCAAGGCACGTATTGTATTGTTGCCATCGAGGATAACAAGATGGGGTTTTCTTCATATTGCATGAGTCTATCCCTCTACATCATGTCATCTTGCTTAAGGCGTTACTCTGTTTTTTAACTTAATACTCTAGACGCATGCTGGATAGCGGTTGATGAGTGGAGTAATAGTAGTAGATGCAGGCAGGAGTCGGTCTACTTGTCTCGGACGTGATGCCTATATACATGATCATACCTAGATATTCTCATAACAATGCTCAATTCTGTTAATTGCTCAACAGTAATTTGTTCACCCACCGTAGAATACTTATGCTCTCGAGAGAAGCCACTAGTGAAACCTATGGCCCCCGAGTCTATCTTCATCATATTAATCCCCTACTACTTAGTTATTTCCTTTGCTATTTACTTTGCCTTTATTTTACTTTACATCTTTTATCATAAAAATACCAAAAATCTTATCTTATCATATCTATCAGATCTCACTCTCGTAAGTGGCCCTATAGGGATTGACAACCCTTGAGGGAGTCCTGGATTAGGGGGTGTTCGGATAGCCGAATTATACCTTCAGCCGGACTCCTGGACTATGAAGATACAAGATTGAAGACCCCGTCCTGTGTCCGGAAGGGATTTTCCTTGGCGTGGAAGGCAAGCTTGGCGATACGGATGTTCAGATCTCCTACCATTGTAACCGACTCTATGTAACCCTAACCCTCTCCGGTGTCTATATAAACCGGAGGGTTCTAGTCCGTAGGACAACGTACACATCAACAATCATACCATAGGCTAGCTTCTAGGGTTTAGCCTCTCTGATCTCGTGGTAGATCAACTCTTGTAATACCCATATCATCAATATTAATCAAGCAGGACGTAGGGTTTTACCTCCATCGAGAGGGCCCGAACCTGGGTAAAACTTTGTGTCCCCTGCCTCCTGTTACCATCCGTCCTAGACGCACAGTTCAGGACCCCCTACCCGAGATCCGCCGGTTTTGACACCGACAACCCCTATTTGCGTTGGTTGCGAGGATTTATTTGTTTTGTGCAGGTGCGAGGGACTCGCGCGTAGCCTCCTACTAGATTGATACCTTGGTTCTCAAAAACTGAGGGAAATACTTACGCTACTTTGCTGCATCATCCCTTCCTCTTCGGGGAAAACCAACGAAGTGCTCAAGAGGTAGCAATGATAACATAAACAGTTCAGATCTGAATTCATGGCTCCCGGGCCCAAAGTGACAAGCATTAAGCATAGCAAAGTCATAGCAACATCAATCTAACAACATAGTGGATACTAGGGATCAAGCCCTAACAAAACTAACTCGATTAGATGATGAATCTCATCCAACTCCTCATCGACCAGTGAGCCTACGAAGGAATTACTCACTCCCGGTGCATCATGGAATGGGCGATGGAGAAGGATTGGTGATGATGAAGAACGAAGATCACCCTCTCCGGAGCCCGAAACGGACTCCAGATTTTCCCTCCCGAGGAAGAACATGGCTTGGCGGCGTCTCCGTCTCGTTGTTCGCGATAATTCTTTCTCCGTGATTTTTTCTGGAAAAATAGGATTTTATAGCGTTGGTTTTAGGGTCCGCGGGGCCACCAGGCAGGGACAACCCACCTGGGCGCGCCAGGAGAGGGGGGCGCACCCTGGTAGGTTGTGCCCACCCAGGGGCCCCTCTCCGGTAGGTCTTGGCTCCAGAAATTCTTTCATATTATATAAAAATTCCTCGCGAAGTTTCGTTCCATTTCGAGAACTTTTATTTCTGCACAAAAACAACACCATGGTAGTTCTGCTGAAAACATCGTCAGTCCGGGGTTAGTTTCATTCAAATCTTGCAAATTAGAGTCCAAAACTGGAGGAAAAGCGTTAGGAAAAGTAGATACGTTGGAGACGTATCAACTTCCCCAAGCTTAAACCTTTGCTTGTCCTCAAGCAATTCAGTTGATAAACTGAAAGTGAAAAAGAAAAACTTTTACGAACTCTTTTGCTCTTGTTTGCATAAATAAGCTTAAACATCACCCAGGTTTTCAGTCAACATTATAACTAACCATGTCGACAATGACTCTTAAATATTATAATGACTCATATCAATGACATAATCAGCTAGCGAGCAATAATAAGAGATCTCAAACAGCAACATGTTGTCAAAACAACCATGATATAATATGACAATAGTGGTATCTCGCTAGCCCTTTCTGAGACCGCAAAACATAAATGCAGAGCACCTCCAAAGTTTAAGCAGCGACTAAACATTGTAATTCATGGTAGAAAAGATCCAGTCATGATGCACCCAACATTAGCTACACAAATGCATAAATCATGACAGCTGTGCTCTTCTCAATTTCTGGCGCTTGTTTAAGAAGGTGATGACACAACATAAAAGTAAATAGATAGTCCCTTCGCAGAGGGAAGCAGTGATTTGCAGAGGTGCTAGAGTTCAAGTTTTTAAAGCGGAGATAAATGATATTTTGAGACATGCACCCTTCTCATTCACTTCACGACCATCAGTTATCAACGTCTTCCATGCTAAGCACACTAGTGGCGGTTCCTAAGCGATAAAAGTAAAGGTTTTGACTCCATTGGGAGTTTTTGTTTGATTATTCAAGAGATTAACTCTTTTTCATGTTTGCAGTTTGGGACTGGGCATCCCTATTACCGCCCTTTTATCATGCGATGGCGAGTGAATAAACACTCGACCTGAGAATAACCCGCTTAGCATGGAAGATACCAACCACCTCCTGTTGCTCCATGAATGATCCACGCACACGAAAAGGATAATTTTTAGAAGTTTTTTTTAGAGGTGGCACATGCAAATTTACTTAGGACGGCAGGGTAATACCGCATATAGGTAGGTATGGTGGACTCATCTGGAATAACTTTGGGTTCATGGTTTTTGATGTACAAGCAGAATTCTCACTTAGTACAGGCGAAGGCTAGCAATTAGATTGAGAAGCGGCCAGCTAGAGAGCAACAACGGTCATAAACATGCATTATGCATAAGTAACACTGGACACTAGCATGAGTAGGATATGAACACCATGAACATAAATATCATAGAGGCTATGTTGGTTTTGATTCAAGTACATGCATGAACATGTACCAAGTCAAGCCACTTCAACATTCAAAGGAGAATACCATATCAACATACTACATCACAATCATTTTAACGCAATGTTGATATCCAAGATAAATCATTACCAACTCCCAGCTACTTATGCATGGCATGAGAAACTATAATCTCTAATTGTCATTGCAAACATGTTTAATCATAATGAGCTGAATCATGGATACTAGGTTAAACATATTTACACAAACAAAACAAGTCGAGTTCATACCAGTTTCTCTCTGCCACGGCCAGTTCATCGAATATCGTCATTATTGCCTTTCACTTGCATGACCAAACGATATGAAAATAATAATAGTGCAAGGGTGCCGTGGACTAAGCTGGAATCTGCAAACATTTTATTCAACAAGAGAAGACAAGGTAAAATGTGCTCTTTATTAGTTCAACAATTATTCATATGAGAGCCGCTCAACATTTTCATCGTGGTCTTCTCCTCGGTAAGACTCGAATAAGAAGAAAAGAAATTCAGGGAAACACACTGAAATATTTTTGGAGTTTTTGGTTTTCTTGAACAAGCAAATAAAAGGGAGAAGAAAAACGAGAAAAACTATTTACATGGGAAAGCTCCCAACAAGCAAAAGAAGAACAAGGAAATCTTTTTGTGTCTTCTTTTTAGTATTACTACTAAGCATGCATAGAAAGTAAACTACTACACCTATTTTTTTGGTTTTTCAAAAGTTTTTCAAACACACAAGAAGAAAGCAAGAAAATAAATCTAAGCATGGATGATACAATGAAAAATTGTGAACACCGACGCATAGAATGATATGTGGACATAAATGTAATGTCGGTGAGAAACACGTACTACCCCAAGCTTAGGCTTTTGGCCTAAGTTGATAATCAATCAGTAGCCTAGAGGGTAGTAGTCGGCGTGGTAGCTCACGGAGGCTCTTGGTGCGGATGTCTCGGCTTGTCGTGCTGCCTCCACTGCTGCATTGTGCGCTCGGGCCTCGCTATCAAGAAAAAAATATCTTCCCTTGTTGTGACAGTCAAAAAGAGCAGGCGCATGCAAATATGTATGCACAACAAATTTTTGGTTAAACAATAGATTATAAGTGAAGTTATCAACCTTTCCCTTGATAATTTTATGCTCTTTTACTGCGTGGGCAGGATAGGGTCAAAGGGCAAAGGTGAAACACCCAGTCCTCGTGCTAAACGCGTGGCATAAATTCCACCATAGAACCAGCCACTGTTAGCGTTATGCTGAAGTCTACGTGCAACAATCGCTCCAAGGTTATAATTCCTTTCATCAGTGAGAGCGGTGCGAATGAGGCTCAAGTATGGCGCACAAAGTATGCTACAGTCTTGCTTGCCCACTATGCATTTCCCGTTAAATAATGCAAAATACTGAATTGCGGGAAAATGAATGCTCTTTATTCTTCCTTGTGTCACTCCCCTATTTTTATCATAACAAAGACTAGTAAAGAAAGACTCGAACTCACCCTTTGGTGGTTCATCAAGCGAACCCCAAAATGGAAGTTTGCAGTGGTAAGCAAAATTCTCCAGTGAGATAGTAAATGGATTAACATAAATTATAAAAGACACCCTAGAATCACGAGGGAAGAATTTAAATCCTTTGACAAATGACTCAGTGAGAAGGTGGCGTTGCTCACACTTATCTGAATGTAGGGACCGAGACCGACATTGTGAACATACTGCTCAAATTCCTCCTTAATGCCCACACGCATCATATATTCATCGCAAGGCCATAAGAATGTTTTGGTGGCGGCATCTCATGTGGAACTTTCATTTGGTTCTACATAAGACCGGCAGGCAGAACTGTCACTAGAACATGCCCCCGAGGATAGTCTCCTCGAAGAACTCCTTCCAAATAGGTCCATCATGTCCACGTACAATTTTCTGAAAATAAAAATTTTGGGTGACAAAAATTTGTCAACAAAACTTTATAAAATTGATAGCAACTACTCATAGGGATACATAGAGGCCATAGCAAGCATTCAAACTACTTAGAACACTAAGAATTCAACATGCAAGCTCTTCTACAGCAACACCAAGAGTAGCTAATTATTCAAAATATAAACCACTAAAACAAAAACTAATTGGACAAACGGTGGAGTCACATACCAAGCAACAATCCCCCGAGACAGTTTCGGAAATGGAGCTTCGAGCAAAGAGATCGAAATCTGCGGGTTTGAGAGTAAGAACACGGGAGAGAGAACAACAGAGACTTTTTTCTGGAGGTAAGTGATGATGTGGGCTAAAGAGATAAGTGAGGGGGCCTACGTGGGGACCACAACCCACCAGGGCGCGCCTGAGGGTCCTGGTGCACCTCCCTCTGATATTATTTGCACCAGAAATTCAGAAATATTCAGAAAAAATCGTATTAAATTTTCAGAGCATTCTAAGAAATTTTATTTTTGGGTCATTTTTTTATTACACAAGAAATTCAGAAAACACACAAAACATGGCATTTTATTTTATTTAACTAATAAAAACAGAAAACAAAAATTAAGGACATAAGGTAGAGCTTACTAAATTCATCAACTTCATACCGCTAAAAATGATTTATTAATAAGGTTTTTTGAGAGTGAACGACAGTGGGAGAGGCTCCCACAGACTTTTGTATTAATCACAAAGGAACAGTTACATAAGTGTTACAATGGGTTTTTAGTGGCCCCCCCGGCCATGTAGGCGAAATATTACAGCACTAAAGTCCCAAGCCTACAATGTAGCTAGACAGGAAAGGATGAAGCTCCTCTCTGCAATTATGAACTAGGAGTTCCAAAAGATTTTTGAACCTAGTCAACCATGAACCGAAAGAATGTGGGATCCCTCTGAAGTATTCATTATTTCTCTCCATCCATATCTCCAGGCAGCTAGCAGGAAAATGTCCATGAAGAGAGGTTGCCGCCATGCAGCAAAGCAATCCTGTTGTCCATCATCGTCCAAGTCATGCCAACTTCTCTCTAGCATTGTTGACTAAAAGGGAACCTAAAGAACAAGTGCTCAACAGTTTCCTCAGGCGGGTTTTGACAGAACATGCAGGCATAGTTGTTCCCCGTGATGGCGAAGTGCCTGCGCTTGAGCATGTTTCTGGTGTTCAAGCGATCCACAAGTAGCAACCATCCAAACATTTTAAACTTGATCGGGCTTTTGGCCTTCCAAAGCCATCCGAAAGCATCATCAGCCACAATCTCTTTAAAGCAGTGGTTATAAAACTTCTTAGATGAAAAGCGCCCAAGCGTGCACTCCCAAGTGTCACAGCAGTCGTTGACCAACCGCACATGCATCGAACCTTGCTGGATCTCCTTGATCTCTTCTCTAGCCTGGGCCGAAAGAGGTAGATGAAAAATCATGGTTGGGTCCGTAGCAGCAAGAACCTTAGCAATCGAGTCATCCTCATTGGGGCAGAAAGAGAAAGCCCTCTGGTATATGTCCATGAGGGGGGCATCTCGATCACTGGCAAACCAGGCATCATTCCAAAACAAAGAGGCAGAACCATCTCCTGGGGTGACTTTGATCCCACGAAAAACATCATTGAGTTGCATCACGCCCCCTCCACTAGAAAGAGCCCACCGGGTCGACAGCATGCGGGATTTTGTTCCTGTAGTATGCCTCCCATATCACATCCACCCAAGGGACATCTTCAAGGTTGTAGAATTTGAATAGATGCTTCAAGAGGAGGGCCACATTCTGGGTCTTGATATCGATGACTCCAAGGCCACCATTCCGTTTTGGCCGACAGACTAGTTCCCAGGCCGCAAGAGAGTTATTTTTGACCCCATCATCAGAGTTTTTTGCCCAAAGACAGTAACTGCGCAATTTGTTCAGATGTTCAACCACTTTTGGGTGCAATTTGATCGTGCACATTGCATAAATCAGCATCGACGTCACAACAGAATTGACCAAAGTCAGCTTAGCTTCAGACGACATTAGAGACAATGCCGTGGAAATCTTCCTTTCCACTCCATGCACGAGGGGCATGAGTTCAAGCAAGCTTGGCCTTGTCATTCCCATGGGGAGGCCGAGGTAAGTGAACGGTAGGGAACCAACAGAGCATCCAAACACCCGCCAACTCAGCAGCACATTGATGATCAGTATTAATGGGAATGAGAGTGGATTTATGAAAATTGATTTTTAAACCTACCGAGGCAGCGTAGTCTTCAAGGATAGTTTTCATACGGGTAGCTTGTTCGGGGCATGCTTGCATTACCAAAATAGTGTCATCCGCGTATTGCACTACCCGAAAATCACCAACACTATTTCATGGAAAAGGTAGGTCAATGAGGCTGCTAGCAAACGCATCATTGATCGCTGCTTGCACGAGGTCCGTGGCAAGGGCAAAAATTAACGGCGACATGGGGTCACCCTATCGCACCCCACACTTGCATTGAAATTTCCTGCCAGGAATTCCATTAAGGAGAACTGAAGAAACACCAGAGCCAAATATCGTTTCCATCCAACCTAGCCACCTGTCATCAAAACCCATGTGTTTCATGATCTCTAACATGGGAGCATGCTCAATTGTGTCAAACGCTTTAGCAAAATCAAGCTTGAGAAGAATAGTCTCCTGCGCCGAGGTATGGCATTGATGTATGTATTCAAAAGTCCACGCGAGGCAATCTTGGATGGTTCTCCCTTTAATGAAACCGTACTGGTTCTTATGAATAATTTTGAGGATGACTTTTTGCAGACGATTGGCCGGAATTTTTGTGATAATTTTCAAACAACAATTCAGCAGAGTGATTGGTCTGTAATCGTTAGCAGTTTCTGGAGAAGAAATCTTGGGAATCAAAGTGATGTATCCCTCACTAATGCTTGTGAGATCGAGCTTCCCACCATGAAAGTCATGGCACATCCTGTAGAAGTCCGCTTTGATAATCTGCCAGGAACTCTTAAGAAAACAGCCATTAAAACCATCAGGGCCAGGAGCCCTGTCACTGGGCATTTCCTTAATTACAGCATCAATCTCTTTAGTAGAGAAGGGGATCGATAATTGGTCGAGGCCATCAATTCGAGGATAATTCTAGAGAGATCAAAACGCATAATAGTAGGTTTGGAGGAACCCAAACGCTCCTTATAGGTTTTATATAGCACCCCCTCCTTGCCAACATGGTCGTTGGTTTCCACATCATCATCACATAGTGTGGCAATAGAGTTGTGCCTATATCTCTCAGTCACCAGAGATTGGAATAGTTTGGTGTTTTCATCAGCAAACCTGAAGTACCTGATCGTACATCTTTTCCTCCAGTATTCATTCTGGTACTTGAGTAGCTTATTCAGATGAAGTTTTAAAATTTGCCTGAAATTTGACTCCTGGATAAAGAGAGATCTCTTGTCCTTGAGATTGTCCTGTATAATTAGAGCCTCATTGCTGTTCTGGATCATTATTTTCAGCTTTGAGATGTCCCGGCTCCATATTTTGAGTTTTTTGCAGATGCAAGCAGCAGAATTCGGGGCATGGCATGACTTGGACCAGGAAGCAGCAACCACATCAGAAAACCCCTCGTGGTTAACCCAAAAATTCTCAAAACAGAACAGTTTGGATTTTGGGATTTTTGATTCGATGGCCACTACACATGGGGTATGATCAGATACAAGTTTGCCCAATGGTAGGATCATCATATTTTGGAAGGAGGTGGTCCAACTAGATGAGGAAAAGATCCAGTCAAGTTGTTCGAGCAAAGGATCGTCCTACATGTTGCTCCACGTGTACGACCTGCCTTTCACTGGGAGTTCCATCAAGGACTGTGCTCGAATGATTTCATTAAACAACATCATATCAGCAACATCACCACCTAGTTTGTTTCTATTATTCGTGGAACGAATCAAATTAAAATCACCCAGAATCAGCCAGTTTTCATCATTGGGTATATTGAGATCAAACAACAAAGTAGTGAAATCCACCCATCGTTGACCAGAGCAAGGGCCATAGACATTGACAAGATTCCAAGATTCACTGGACTGAGTGGCAACAAAAGAAACACCCACAGCAAACGAGTCAACATGCCATGGCGTGCCCACAAACTCAGAACTATTCCAGATTGTAATAATGCCACCCAAGGCACCAAGTGAAGGCAAAAACACAAACTTATCGAAACGCTTAGGGCAGAAAGTTTTCATAAAGGCTAAATCAAAAGATTCATGCTTAGTTTCCTGGATACATATCACAGAACAACCCCTAGTGTCAATAGCATTCCTAAGAGCCAAAAGTTTACTATCAGAGTTGATGCCTCTGATATTCCATGACAACACCTTCCACGATTTATTAATTGTCGAGGGAGAGCTCAGTTTCCAGCGTCAGAAGACGAATGCTGGCCATCCCGTAGCTTCTCAGGACATAGAGCTTCCTGCGCAATCCTGCAACGGCTACCCATCTGTTGAATTTCCTCAATCAAAGTGGGAGGTGGGCATGGACCAACATTAACCTGCACAGGAGCAGCAGCCATGGAGACATCAGTGAAAAGTGGAATCACACGAGGCTTCACCCTTGACTTGGATTGCTTGGCGTCAGTGGCACGACTGACCTTGAACCCATCATACTTGTTTGATCTTGTGCTTCTTCTGACTGTAGTGGTGTCGAGCGGCACCAAAACATTGCGGGAATGTGATGCGTTGAAGAGGGATGAAGAAGCAATCACCTGAAGAGCAGTACCTGGGTCTGATAGAGAAACTGACTAAAGACCTGCAACTTCAGATGCAAGATGTGAAACCGCCTTGAGACCACGGGATCGAGCAGCCAGCTCCCAATCAGCACCAGTCGACTCAGACCTGGCATCAGAAAACTCCTGCAGCAGAGACTTGGGGATGATGGCAGCACCCAACCGAAAAACTGAGCGGAATGCAACTGATAAAAGGTCAGGTTCTGGAGCAGCACAAGCTAGCCACGCAGCAAAGACATCATTCAGTTGATTTTGGATAAACTTGAATGGATTCAGAGGGAGCATGACATTTGCGGACTGCTCAAAAGTGAGGGCCGGCGTGTATATGCGCTTGAGCATCCCACCCATCCAAAGTAACAACTCATGATCAATATCCACGAAGAAGTTAACTGAATCTCCACCTACTTTGACAAAAGCCAGACGTGCAGTAGGGTTTCCAAGAACAAATCCATCAGCAAGCGCTTCAACAGCCTGAAATTCCTCATCAGAAGACCACACATCAGACAAATTGTCCTGAATATTATGCTCAGGGTCCACACCATCCATCAGAGACGGCCCGTCATATTGAAAGAAAGTTCTGAAACTGAACCCTGTGTACGGAGGGGGGGCCACAGGCCACATGCGCCATCCATTCTC
This sequence comes from Triticum urartu, assembly GCF_003073215.2. Lineage (NCBI taxonomy): Eukaryota > Viridiplantae > Streptophyta > Magnoliopsida > Poales > Poaceae > Triticum > Triticum urartu. The sequence goes on from NC_053025.1 coordinate 567,175,230, forward strand.
CTAGAGTTGTTCTTGAGCAGGCTCGGGAGCATTCTAGGCAGCTTCATTCAGAGCATTTTGTGCAGCCATCTCATCAATTCTTGCCTGCTATATGACAGTGTAGTATGGGAGCTCGTACGGATGAGGTGAGGCATTTAGAAGAGGAGGAACATCCTCATTGCCAGCTAAACCTAGGATGGTGTTTCTGCCATTAAGCACATAAACTGGAACTAACCAAGAACGAGCAAGACCCGACAGCAATCCAACTCTGGTGACCAAGAGACTATAGGGAACCTCCGCAACATCCTTAATATGACATTTGACCAAAACTCTGGCATTATGAATATAATGCTCAGTCTGATAATCCATAGGGAATGCAAGGAGCATGATCCAGACCTCATATTCAAAAGCAGGCATTCACATATTAATAATTTCTTCATGAGGGACTAGGGAGAAATTGGAATCCTTAGTCAAGGCATGAGGCCCTTCCCTAATCGCAGCATCTCTGCTCTCCATCTCCGCAAACACCACACAACCAATGCCCAACGGGTAAATGAAATCATCCACCAAGTCATACTCTAAATCAATAGTGATAATACGACAGACCTCGGCAAGCCGAACTCCTTTTGATGGTCAGGAACAGGAGGGTCGACTGAGACAATGGCGTACCTATCATGGTTGAGAGGAGGATCATCCACCACCATGACATGGCGCTGAACTCGATGAGCAGGGCCACGATCGAAGGTCGATCCGGCGGAGCGAAGTCGAAAGGGCGCGCCGGGAAGTTCGCCATAGCACGAGATGCCGGAGCATGAGCACGCGTAGGGAGAAAGGTAGCTGGCGAGGGGCAGAGGGTTTGCGTGTGCGGTGGCGATGGGAGCAGGGGTGCGCAGAGGGTTTGCTTGGACGATGGTGGTGAAGGCAGGGGTGGTGAGCTCGAGGAAGACGTCGGCTCACCCGATTGGGGTTTTTGGCAGGCGAAATTGACTACTCCCTGACCAGGGAGGCGTAGCGTCAAGCAATGGGAGGTGGCCACGTCCGAGGAGCATGGGATTTTCTGTTTCTATTTCCAAACCCAGCATGATCGCGTATCCCGAGCAACACGGGCCATACCAACCACCATAGAGTTTCCAACCGCAGCCATATCCGATTTACCCCGAGGTAAGATTTGCTCAGATTGTGTTACGTGAGGTCTTTTTTGTGCCCAAACCCAATGAGGTGAACTATTGCATAGACTGGGCTTACGGGCCTCATGACCTAGGCGATGACAAAGAGTGCATCGACGAAGCCCAGGACAGAACTTAGCCTTGTGATCAGTCGCGGAACAAGCATTGCAGAGAAAAACAAAAGGCCTAGGGCCCACCTTGCATGGCACATGCTTAGGGGAGTTCGTACGTGAAGAAAAACATAATCAATCCCGAGAAACATCCCCACAGCTTTGACAGAAATAACCAATACAATTAGTTGCCACATGTCCAAGCCGATCACAGAGGGAGCAGTGCTTTAGCCGATTGTAAATATAATCCTTGGTTGGTACTGACATAATTTGCACCATAATCATAACACTATCATTATCATAGCCAGCCTGCCAACCATCCAAAATAGATAACAGTTTATCATCTGGAATGGAATCCCATAAACCCTTGTTGAACAAACCTCCACGAAAAGAAGGTAACATAGCTGGAATATCGGATGAGATAGGGAAAGATATGGCCCCAATACGAAAAATATCATGATTATCCTTAGAATCCGGGGCCGAAAAACTGCCAAAGAAATCCCCAATGGAGGCTCGCCGGAATGTATCTCCGTCGGCGGCGAGATCAAGCCCAATTTTTCAAAGACGGGTATAGAGGTAGGATCAATAGCCACATTATGCTGTGAGGATAGCCACTTAGATTTGATAGCCGGACCCGGTGAAGAAGCCAATCCATTAAGCTCAGTATCCGCATGCCAAGATTCAACCCGGGGGTGAGAAACCACACCACGGTGCAGATGAAAGTGGCAGATAAAGTCCAGCCAGATACGATCACGCAGGCCAAAAATAAAGTGACCCACATGATTTGATGCCATCGAGAACCAAAAGCGGCGATCACCCAAACGAGTGACATTGAACCTTTCATCGATCCCTGCAATACATGATTGGAGAGCCAAACCAACAGAATCCACCGAGAGGGGGAAAGAAGCCGAGGAGAAAGAAACCTCAAGGAAGAACTCCTTGGAGTTGGGGTTGGGGACGAAGTGAACCGTAGATCTGAACCGTGCACGCACCTGTGCCTCGACCTTAAGGCCGGGGGAGAAGTCCCAATGGAGGAGGCCATCCATAGGGGTCGCTGGAGGGAGATCGTAGGGTTAAACCCTAGAATCGCCATGGGAGTCGCCATAGGCAGATGGGGGGGGGGGGGGAATCGCCATAGGCAGGTTTGATTCAATAAATCTCTAGTTTATTAATAAGGTTGATCATGTCTTATTAACAACCACTTCCAATTAGCATGAAACCGAAGAACTTTCGTAAATCACTAAGTTATCTCGATGGGGATATGCATTTCCCCAACAATAAGCATTTCATATTTCTTTTTGGCAGTAGGTAGAGGTATTTGAAAACTTCCAATAGTGATTGTTGGAGATTTCAATAACATTAATACCATTCACTTGGAATTGTTTCTTCGGAAAGTGCACCGTATGCTCATTACCATTGATATGAAAAGTGACCTTACTTTTATTGCAACCAATAACAGCCCCTGCAATATTCAAGAAGGGTCTACCAAGGATAATTGACATGTTGTCACCCTCGGGCATCTCAAGTATAACAAAGTCACTCAAAATAGTAACATTAGCAACAACAACGGGCACATCCTCACAAATACCGATAGGTATGGCAGTTGATTTGTCAGCCCTTTGCAAAGATATATCAGTAGATGTGAGTTTATTCAAGTCAAGTCTTTTATATAAAGAGAAAGGTATAACACTAACACGAGCTCCTAAATCATACAAAGCAGTTTTCACATAATTCTTTTTGGTAGAGCAAGGTATAGTTGGTATTCCCGGATCTCCAAGTCTTTTAGGCACTCCATCTTTAAAAGTATAATTAGCAAGTATAGTGGAGATTTCAGCTTTCGGTATTTTTCTCTTATCAGTGATGATGTCTTTCATATACTTTGCATAAGGAGGCATTTTCAAGATATCAGTCAAGCGAGTACGCAAAAAGACTGGCCTCAGCATTTCAGCAAAGCTTTCAAATTATTCATCATCTTTCTTTTTAGTTGTCTTAGGTGGAAAGGCATAGGTTTTTTAACCCACGGTTCTCTTTCTTACCGTGTTTTCTAGCCACAAAGTCTCTTTTATCATATCTTTTATTCTTATGTTGTGGGTTATCAAGATCAACAGGTGGTTCTATCTCAACATCATTATCTGGTTCTTTATCATTATTTGGTTGAGTGTCTTCATGAACCTCATAATTATCTTTTTCATTATCACTAGGTGAGTGTTCATTACCAGATTGAGTTTCAGCATCTGAGATAGAAGTTTCATTATCATTATCGGGAGGTTTCTCAATTTCAGGTTCACTAGAAGCATGCAAAGTCCTGTCATTTTTCTTCTTGTTTTTTTAGAAGGACTAGGTGCAGTAGTGTTGTTTATTTGTGAGTCTTGTTCAATTCTTTTTGGGTGTCCCTCGGGATAAAGTGGTTCCTGAGTCATTTTACCTCTTCTAGTTGCAACTCTAACAGCAAAGTCATTTATATTATTATTCATTTCATCAAGCAATTCTCTTTGTGATTTAGCAACTTGTTCTAACTAGGTTTGTACCATAGAAGCATGTTTTCCAACACCTCTAACATCATTTGAAATTCTAAATAACAAGTCACTCAAGCGAGCAATCATATCAGAATTATATTTCAATTGTTTCATAACATTTGCATTGAAGTGGTCTAGTTTTCTAATGTAGTTTTCAAACTCATGAAGGCATTGCACAAACTTAAATATTTTTGAGAGAAGTAATAGATCATATCCTGGGGGCTACGCACACAACCAGGAGCAAGAGTATTGTACCAAGCTTTAGCATCACCCTTTAATGAGAAAGGAAATAATTTGAGAATAAAGTAATAGTGGTTTTTCTCATCATGAGTAAAAAGGGTGGCTATGTCATTCAACTTAGTAAGATGTGCCACAATAGTTTCAGTTTCATAACCATGGAAATGATCAAATTCAACCAAAGTAATTAACTCTGGGTCGACAGAGAATTCATAATCCTTGTCATCAATAAAGATAGATGAAGTAGCAAACTTAGGGTCATACTTCATTCTAGCATTCAAAGATTTTTCTTTATACTTGCATAGTAATTTCTCTAGATCATCTCTATCCTTACAAGCAAGAATATCTCTAGTTGTCTCCTCATTCATAACATAACCTTCCGGTACCTTAGGCAATTCATATCTAGGAAGGCTAGTTCTAGCAGGTGTTTCAAGAGTTTCAGTTTCAAGCTCATCGTCAGATTCAACAACATCATGTTGTATTACTCTAGCAATTTGTTCATCAAGAAATTCACCAAGTGGCACATCATCATTATAAAACAAGGTACTAGCATCATCATAAGCATTATCCATAGTAGAGGTAGCATCATCAATAACTTGCGACATATTAGAATTGATAGCATGTGGTGGTGTTGCAAGTTTACTCATAACAGAAGGTGAATCTAAAGTAGAACTGGATGGCAGTTCCTTACCTCCCCTCGTCTTAGAGGGATAAATCTTAGTCTTTGGATCCTTCAGATTCTTCATAGTGATAAATTGATAATAATCCCAAGTGACTCAACAAATATAGCTATGCTCCTCGGCAACGACGCCAGAAAAAGGTCTTGATAACCCACAAGTATCGGGGATCGCAACAGTTTTCGAGGGTAGAGTATTCAACCCAAATTTATAGATTCAACACATGGGGAGCCAAAGAATATTTGAAGGTATTAGCAGCTGAGTTGTCAATTCAACCACACCTGGAGATTAATTATCTGCAGCAAGTAATCAGTAGCAAGGTAGTTTGATAGTTTTAATAGTAGTGACATCAGCAATGGTAACAGTAACAGTGATAGAAGTAATTTTGTAGCAAGTGTAACAGTGATGATAGCAGTAGTAACTTAGCAGAAACAATTTAAGATAAATTTGTAGGCATTGGATCGGTGACTTGTTGGATGATATTCATCATGTGACAGTTATAACCTAGGCCGATACATCACTAGCTCCAGTTCATCGATATAATGTAGGCATGTATTCCGTAAATTGTCATACATGCTTTATTAAAAGAACTTGCATTCCATCTTTTGTCCTACCCTCCCGTGGCAGCAGGGTCCATATTGGAAACTAAGGGATATTAAGGCCTCCTTTTAATAGATAACCGGAACAAAGCATTAACACATAGTGAATACATGAACTCCTCAAACTACGGTTGAGGGAGTCCTGGATTAGGGGGTCCTCGGACAGCCGGACTATATACTTTGGCCGGACTGTTGGACTATGAATATACAAGAATGAAGACTTCGTCCCATGTCCGGGTGGGAATCTCCTTTGCGTGGAAGGCAAGCTTGGCAATTCAGATATGTAGATTGATACGTCTCCAACGTATCTATAATTTTTGATTGCTCCATGCTATATTATCTACTGTTTTGAACATTATTGGGATTTATTATCCACTTTTATATTATTTTTGGGACTAACCTATTAACCGGAGGCCCAGCCCAGAATTGCTGTTTTTGCCTGTTTTAGGGTTTCGAAGAAAATGAATATCAAACGGAGTCCAAACGGAATGAAACCTTCGGGAACGTGATTTTCTCAACGAATAAGACCAGAGAGACTTGGACCCTACGTCAAGAAATAAAACAGGAGGCCACGAGGTAGGGGGCGCGCCTGCCTACCCTAAGCGCGCCCTCCACCCTCGTGGGCCCCCTGTTGCTCCACCGACGTACTCCTTCCTCCTATATATATCCATGTACCCCCAAACGATCAGAACAAGAGCCAAAACCCTAATTCCACCGCCGTAACTTTCTGTATCCACGAGATCCCATCTTGGGGCCTGTTTCGGAGCTCCGCCGGAGGGGGCATCGATCCCGGAGGGCTTCTACATCAACACCATAGCCCCTCCGATGAAGTGTGAGTAGTTCACCTCAGACCTACGGGTCCATAGTTAGTAGCTAGATGGCTTCTTCTCTCTTTTTGGATCTCAATACAATGTTCTCCCCATCTCTTGTGGAGATCTATTCGATGTAATCTTCCTTTTGCGGTGTGCTTGTTGAGACCGATGAATTGTGGGTTTATGATCAAGTCTATCTATGAATAATATTTGAATCTTCTCTGAATTCTTTTATGTATGATTGGTTATCTTTGCAAGTCTCTTTGAATTATCAGTTTGGTTTGGCCTACTAGATTGATCTTTCTTGCAATGTGAGAAGTGCTTAGCTTTGGGTTCAATCTTGCGGTGTCCTTTCCCGGTGACAGTAAGGGCAGCAAGGCACGTATTGTATTGTTGCCATCGAGGATAACAAGATGGGGTTTTCTTCATATTGCATGAGTCTATCCCTCTACATCATGTCATCTTGCTTAAGGCATTACTCTATTTTTAACTTAATACTCTAGATGCATGCTGGCTAGCGGTCGATGAGTGGAGTAATAGTAGTAGATGCAGGCAGGAGTCGGCCACTTTGTCTCGGACGTGATGCCTATATACATGATCATACCTAGATATTCTCATAACTATGCTCAATTCTGTCAATTGCTCAACAGTAATTTGTTCACCCACCGTAGAATACTTATGTTCTTGAGAGAAGCCACTAGTGAAACCTATGGCCCCCGGGTCTATCTTTATCATATTGATCTCCTACTACTTAGTTATTTCCTTTGCTATTTACTTTGCCTTTATTTTACTTAGCATCTTTTATCATAAAAATACCAAAAATATTATCTTATCATATCTATCAGATCTCACTCTCGTAAGTGGCCCTATAGGGATTGACAACCCCTATTTGCGTTGGTTGCGAGGATTTATTTGTTTTGTGCAGGTGCGAGGGACTCGCGCATAGCCTACTACTGATTGATACCTTGGTTCTCAAAAACTGAGGGAAATACTTACGCTACTTTGCTGCATCATCCCTTCCTCTTCGGGGAAAACCAATGCAGTGCTCAAGAGGTAGCAAGAAGGATTTCTGGCGCCGTTGCCGGGGAGGTCTACACAAAAGTCAACATACCAAGTACCCATAACATACCCTAATTATCTCCCACATTACATTATTTGCCATTTGCCTCTCGTTTTCCTCTCCCCCACTTCACCCTTGCCATTTTATTCGCCCTCTCTCTATCCTCCCTCTCTATTTGACTCTTTTTGTTCGCTTGCTTTTTGTTTGCTGGTGTGTTAGATTGCTTGCTTGTCACGATGGCTCAAGATAATACTAAATTGTGTAACTTCACCAATACCAACAACAATGATTTTATTAGCACTCCGATTGCTCCTCTTACCGATGCTGAATCTTGTGAAATTAATGCTGCTTTGCTGAATCTTGTCATGAAAGATCCGTTCTCCAGCCTTCCTAGTGAAGATGCCGCTACTCATCTAAATTGCTTCGTTGATTTGTGTGACATGCAAAAGAATAAAGATGTGGATAATGATATTGTTAAATTGAAGCTATTTCATTTTTCGCTTAGAGATCATGCTAAAGCTTGGTTTTCATCTTTGCCTAAAAATAGTATTGATTCATGGAACAAGTGCAAAGATGCTTTTATCTCTAAGTATTTTCCTCCCGCTAAGATCATCTCTCTTAGAAACGATATTACGAATTTTAAGCAACTTGATCATGAACATGTTGCACAAGCTTGGGAGAGAATGAAATTAATGATACGTAATTGCCCTACTCATAGTTTAAATTTGTGGATGATTATACAAAACTTCTATGCCGGATTGAATTTTGCTTCTAGAAATCTTTTAGATTCGGCCGCGGGAGGCACTTTTATGGAAATCACTTTAGGATAAGCTATTAAACTCCTAGATAATATTATGGTTAATTATTCTCAATGGCATACTGAAAGATCTACTAATAAAAAGGTGCATGCGATAGAAGAAATTAATGTTTTGAGTGGAATGATGGATGAACTTATGAAATTATTTGCTAATAAGAGTGTTTCTTCTGATCCTATTGATATGCCCTTGTCTACTTTGATTGAGAATAATAATGAATCTATGGATGTGAATTTTGTTGGTAGGAACAATTTTGGTAATAACACGTATAGAGGAAATTTCAATCCTAGGCCTTATCCTAGTAATCCCTCTAATAATTGTGGTAATTCCTACAACAATTCTTATGGAAATTATAACAAGATGCCCTCTGATTTTTAATCTAATATTAAAGAATTTATTACTTCGCAAAAGAATTTTAATGCTATGATTGAAGAAAAATTGCTTAAGATTGATGATTTGGCTAGGAACGTTGATAGAATTTATCTTGATGTTGATTCTTTGAAACTTAGATCTATTCCACCTAAGCATGATATCAATTAGTCTCTCAAAGCCATGAGAATTTCCATTGATGAGTGCAAAGAAAGAACCGCTAGGATGCGTGCTAAGAAAGATGCCTTTATAAGAGCGTGTTCTTCAATTTCCTATGAAAATAAAGATGAAGATCTAAAAGTTATTGATGTGTCCCCTATTAAATCTTTGTTTTGCAGTATGAATCTTGATAATGATGGGACTGAATATGATCCACCTTTACCTAGAAGGCGTTCCAAGAATTCGGAATTTGTTGATCTTGATGCTAAAATTGATAAAAGTGGGATTGAAGAAATTAAAACCCTAGATGCTGTTAAACCCACTATTATGGATTTCAAGGAATTTAACTATGAAAATTGCTCTTTGATTGATTGTATTTCCTTGTTGCAATCCGTGCTAAATTCTCCTCATGCTTATAGCCAAAATAAAGTGTTTACTCAACATATCGTTGATGCCTTGATGCAATCTTATGAACAAAAACTTGAATTGGAAGTTTCTATCCCTAGAAAACTTTATGATGAGTGGAAACCAACTATTAAAATTAAAATTAAAGATCATGAATGCTATGCTTTATGTGATTTGGGTGCTAGTGTTTCCATGATTCCTAAGACTTTGTGTGATTTATTAGGTTTCCGTGATTTTGATGATTGCTCTCTAAACTTGCACCTTGCGGATTCCACTATTAAGAAACCTATGGGAAGAATTAATGATGTTCTTATTGTTGCAAACAGGAATTATGTGCCCGTAGATTTTATTGTTCTTGACATAGATTGCAATCCTTCATGTCCTATTATTCTTGGTAGACCTTTCCTTAGAACGATTGGGGCAATTATTGGTATGAAGGAAGGAAATATTATATTCCAATTTCCATTAAGGAAAGGCATGGAACACTTTCCTAGAAAGAAGATTAAATTACCTTATGAATCTATTATGAGAGACACTTACGGATTGCCTACCAAAGATGGCAATACCTAGATCTATTCTTGCTTGTTATGCCTAGCTAGGGGCGTTAAACGATAGCGCTTGTTGGGAGGCAACCCAATTTTATTTTTATTCCTTGCTTTTTGCTCCTGTTTAGTAATAAATAATTTATCTAGACTCTGTTTTGGTTGTGTTTTTTGTGTTTAATTAGTGTTTGTGCCAAGTAGAACCGTTGGGAAGACTTGGGGAAAGTCTTGTTGAACTTGCTGTAAAAAAACAGAAACTTTAGCGCTCACGAGAACTGCTGTCATTTTTATTTGGAAAGTGATATTTAGTTAATTCTTTTTGAAGATGATTAATAGATAAATTCCTCACGTCCAGCAATTTATTTTAGAATATTTGGGGTTCCAGATATTGCGATAGCTACAGATTACTACAGACTGTTCTGTTTTTGACAGATTCTGTTTTTCGTGTGTTGTTTGCTTATTTTGATGAATCTATGGCTAGTAAAATAGTTTATAAACCATAACGAAGTTGGAATACAGTAGCTATAATACCAATATAAATAAATAATTAGTTCATTACAGTACCTTGAAGTGATCTTTTGTTTTCTTTCGCTAACGGAGCTCACGAGATTTTCTACTTTAAGTTTTGTGTTGTGAAGTTTTCAAGTTTTGGGTAAAGATTTGATGGATTATGGAACAAGGAGTGGCAAGATCCTAAGCTTGGGGATGGCCATGGCACCCCCAAGATAATCTAAGGAGACCTAAAAGCCAAAGCTTGGGGATGCCTCGGAAGGCATCCCCTCTTTCGTCTACTTCTATCGGTAACTTTACTTGGAGCTATATTTTTATTTACCACATGATATGTGTTTTGCTTGGAGCGTCTTGTATTATTTGAGTCTTTGCTTGTTAGTTTACCACAATCATCCTTGCTGTACACACCTTTTGAGAGATCCATACATGATTTAGAATTTGTTAGAATACTCTATGTGCTTCGCTTATATCTTTTGAGTTATATAATTTTGCTCTAGCACTTCACTTATATCTTTTAGAGCACGGTGGTGGATTTTTTTTATAGAAACTATTGATCTCTCATGCTTCACTTAGATTATTTTGAGAGCCTTAATAGCATGGTAATTTGCTTAAAATCCTAATATGCTAGCTATTCAAGAATAATTTTTTTCTTATGAGTGTGTTGAATACTATGATAAGTTTGATTCTTGATAATTGTTTTGAGATATGAAGATGGTGATATTAAAGTCATGCTAGTTGAGTAGTTGTGAATTTGAGAAATACTTGTGTTGAAGTTTGTGATTCCCGTAGCATGCACGTATGGTGAACCGTTATGTGATGAAGTCGGAGCATGATTTATTTTTTGATTGCCTTCCTTATGAGTGGCGGTCGGGGACGAGTGATGGTCTTTTCCTACCAATCTACCCCCCTAAGCGCATGCGCGTAATACTTTTCTTTGATAACTTCTAAATTTTTGCAATAAGTAGATGAGTTCTTTATGACTAATGTTGAGTCCACGAATTATACGCACTCTCACCCTTCCACCTTTGCCAGCCTCTCTAATATCGCACACCTTTCGCCGGTATCATACACCCACCATATACCTTCCTCAAAACAGCCACCATACCTACCTATTATGGCATTTCCATAGCCATTCCGAGATATATTGCCATGCAACTTTCCACCATTCCATTTATTATGAAACACTCCATCATTGTCATATTGCATATCCCGGTACACCGCCGGAGGCATTCACATAGAGTCATATTTTGTTCTAAGTATCGAGTTGTAATTGTTGAGTTGTAAGAAAAATAAAAGTGTGATGATCATCATTATTAGAGCATTGTCCCAGTGAGGAAAGGATGATGGAGACTATGATTCCCCCACAAGTCGGGATGAGACTCCGGACGAAAAATAAATAAAAGAGGCCAAAGAAGCCCAAATAAAAAAAAGAGAAAGAAAAGAGGCCATAAAAAAAGAGAAAAGGCCCAAATAAAAAAATGAGAGAAAAAGAGAGAAGGGACAATGTTACTATCCTTTTACCACACTTGTGCTTCAAAGTAGCACCATGATCTTCATAGTAGAGAGTCTCTCATGTTATCACTTTCATATACTAGTGGGAATCTTTCATTATAAAACTTGGCTTGTATATTCCAATGATGGGCTTCCTCCAATTGCCCTAGGTCTTCATGAGCAAGCAAGTTGGATGCACACCCACTTAGTTTCTTTTTGAGCTTTCATATACTTATAGCTCTAGCGCATCCGTTGCATGGCAATCCCTACTCACTCACATTGATATCTATTGATGGGCATCTCCATAGCCCGTTGATACGCCTAGTTGACATGAGACTATCTTCCCCTCCTTTTTGTCTTCTCCACAACCACCATTCTATTCCACCTATAGTGCTATATCTATGGCTCACGCTCATGTATTGCGTGAAGATTGAAAAAGTTTTGAAAAAGTTAGAGTATGAAACAATTGCTTGGCTTGTCATCGGGGTTGTGCATGATTTAAATACATTGTGTGGTGAAGATAGAGCATAGCCAGACTATATGATTTTGTAGGGATAACTTTCTTTAGCCATGTTATTTTGAGAGGACATAATTGCTTTGTTAGTATGCTTGAAGTATTATTATCTTTATGTCAATATGAACTTTTGTCTTGAATCTTTCGAATCTGAATATTCATATCACAATTAAGAAGATTTGCATTGAGATTATGCCAAGTAGCACTCCGCATCAAAAATTCTCTTTTTATCATTTACCTACTCGAGGACGAGCAGGAATTAAGCTTGGGGATGCCTGATACGTCTCCAACGTGTCTATAATTTTTGATTGCTCCATGCTATATTATCTACTGTTTTGGACTATATTGGGCTTTATTATCCACTTTTATATTATTTTTGGGACTAACCTATTAACCGGAGGCCCAGCCCAGAATTGCTATTTTTGCCTGTTTTAGGGTTTTGAAGAAAAGGAATATTAATAGGAGTCCAAATTGAATGAAACCTTCAGGAACGTGATTTTCTCAACGAATAAGACCAGAGAGACTTGGACCCTACGTCAAGAAATAAAACAGGAGGCCATGAGGTAGGGGGCGCGCCTGCCTACCCTAGGCGCGCCCTCCACCCTCGTGGGCCCCTTGTTGCTCCACCGACGTACTCCTTCCTCCTATATATATCCATGTACCCCCAAACGATCAGAACAAGAGCCAAAACCCTAATTCCACCGCCGTAACTTTCTGTATCCACGAGATCCCATCTTGGGGCCTGTTCTGGAGCTCCGCGGGAGGGGGCATCGATCACGGAGGGCTTCTACATCAACACCATAGCCCCTCCGATGAAGTGTGAGTAGTTCACCTCAGACCTACGGGTCCATAGTTAGTAGCTAGATGGCTTCTTCTCTCTTTTTGGATCTCAATACCATGTTCCCCCCTCTCTTGTGGAGATCTATTCGATGTAATCTTCTTTTTGCGGTGTGTTTGTTGAGACCGATGAATTGTGGGTTTATGATCAAGTCTATCTATGAATAATATTTGAATGTTCTCTGAATTCTTTTATGTATGATTGGTTATCTTTGCAAGTCTCTTCGAATTATCAGTTTGGTTTGGCCTACTAGATTGATCTTTCTTGCAATGGGAGAAGTGCTTAGCTTTGGGTTCAATCTTGCGGTGTCCTTTCCCGGTGACAGTAAGGGCAGCAAGGCACGTATTGTATTGTTGCCATCGAGGATAACAAGATGGGGTTTTCTTCATAGTGCATGAGTCTATCCCTCTACATCATGTCATCTTGCTTAAGGCGTTACTCTGTTGTTAACTTAATACTCTAGATGCATGCTGGATAGCGGTCGATGAGTGGAGTAATAGTAGTAGATGCAGGCAGGAGTCGGTCTACTTGTCTCGGACGTGATGCCTATATACATGATCATACCTAGATATTCTCATAACTATGCTCAATTCTGTCAATTGCTCAACAGTAATTTGTTCACCCACCGTAGAATACTTATGCTCTTGAGAGAAGCCACGAGTGAAACCTATGGCCCTCGGGTCTATCTTTATCATATTGATCTCCTACTACTTAGTTATTTCCTTTGCTATTTACTTTGCCTTTATTTCACTTAGTATCTTTTATCATAAAAATACCAAAAATATTGTCTTATCATATCTATCAGATCTCACTCTCGTAAGTGACCCTATAGGGATTGACAACCCCTATTTGCGTTGGTTGCGAGGATTTATTTGTTTTGTGCAGGTGCGAGGGACTTGCACGTAGCCTCCTACTGGATTGATACCTTGGTTCTCAAAAACTGAGGGAAATACTTATGCTACTTTGCTGCATCATCCCTTCCTCTTCGGGGAAAACAAACGCAGTGCTCAAGAGGTAGCATAGATCTCCTCCCTTGTAACCAACTCTGTGTAACCCTAGCCCCCTCCGGTGTCTATATAAACCGGAGGGTTTAGTCTGTAGGACAACAACAATCATAATCATAGGCTAGCTTCTAGGGTTTAGCCTCTACAATCTCGTGGTAGATCAACTCTTGTAATACTCATATCATCAAGATCAATCAAGCAGGAAGTAGGGTATTACCTCCATCGAGAGGGCCCGAACCTGGGTAAACATTGTGTCCCCCGCCTCTTGTTACCATCCGCCTTAGACGCATAGTTCGGGACCCCCTACCCGAGATCCGCCGGTTTTGACACCGACATTGGTGCTTTCATTGAGAGTTCGACTGTGTTGACACCATAAGGCTTGATGGCTCCTTTGATCATTGGCAACGATGCGGTCCAGGGTGAGGTTTTTCTCCCCGGACAGATCTTCGTATTCGGTGGTTTCGTACTACAGGCCAACTCGCTTGGCCCTCTGGAGCAGATCGAGAGCTACACCCCTGGCCATCAGGTCAGGTTTGGAAGCTTGAACTATACTACCGACATCCGTGGAGACTTGATCTTCGACGGATTCGAGCCCATGCCAGGTGCGCCGCACAGTCACGATGAGCATGACTTAGCTCTGCCACCGGACGGTGTTCGAGAGATCACACCTGTGGCTACTCCGGCCCTCAATCCGGAGCAGATCGTGCCGTCCGAGGACGGGTGGATGGACCCCGCCACGGAGGCCGCACACCCAGTGGTGATAGAGCTGAATACTGACTTCACCCCCTATGAGACCTGTGTTGTCGGACCCTTGGATTCGTCCCCGGCCACAGGCTCCGAACCGCCTGCGTCTGTGCCTATCGAATCAGATTGGGCACCGATCATGGAGTTTACCTTCGTGGATATCTTTCAGCACTCGCCCTTGGGCGACGTGCTAAATTCATTGAGGTCTCTCTCCTTGTGGGGAGACCCTTGGTCGAACTATGTCCGGCTTGAGTGGGAAGCGGACGACGAAGAAATTCATTCCCCACCCACCACCCACTTAATAGCCACTGTCGACGACTTAACCGACATGCTTGATTTCAGCTCCGAAGACATCGACGGTATGGACGACGATGCAGGAGAAGAACAGGAACCACCGCCCACAGGGCGCTGGACAGCCACCTCATCATATGATATATACATGGTGGACACCCCCAAAGAAAGCGATGGCAATAAGGCAACGGAGGATAATCCCCTCGAGAAGCAATCTAAGCATCGGCGCCATCGGCGCTGCTCTAAGCCCCGCCATAGCAAAAGCAGCGATACCGGCACAAGAGACAATAACACCGCGGATAGTGCCAAAGACGAAGACAATCCCCTCCAGCCAGGCTTCGAGTGGGAGGATGGGCAAGCTAGCCCTAAGGAACAGACGGCAGACGGAGAATCAGAGGATGACAATTACATGCCCCTCTCCGATGACGAGGTGAGCATCGGCGACGAAGAATTTATCGCGCCTGAGGATCCCGTTGAGCAGGAGCGCTTCAAGCGCCGGCTTATAGCCACACCAAAAAGCCTATAGAAAAAGAAACAACAGCTTCAAGCTGATCAAGATCTGCTAGCGGATAGATGGACCGAGGTGCTGGCAGCCGAGGAATACGAACTCGAGCGCCCAACCAAAAGTTACCCAAAGCGCAGGTTGCTACCCCAACTCGAGGAGGAAGCATTAAAGCCTACACTACTAGCGTATGATGCGGCTGACCGGCCAGCTCGTGGCCGAGACAAAGCGGCATATCAGCCCGAAGTCTAGCCCGCACCCCGTCGCCAGTCAAACAAAAATACCAAGGCCCGGGGTAACACGCAGGACCTGCGAGAAGTATTGGAAAACAAATCAGGACATAAAAGATTAGTCTACAGATTAAGGGGGTGCGCCCCAACGCGTGACGACAACCGTCACGCCGGATATACTAAAAGCAAATCCGGCCGGGCCGAACACAACAGACAAGACTCGTATGAACTGCGTCGTGACATAGTGATACGTCTCCGACGTCTCTACTTTTCCAAACACTTTTGCCCTTGTTTTGGACTCTAACTTGCACGATTTGAATGGAACTAACCCGGACCGACGCTGTTTTCAGCAGAATTACCATGGTGTTATTTATGTGCAGGAGAAAACGTTCTCGGAATGACCTGAAACTTCACGGAGCCACTTTTCAGAAAATAAGAAAAATACCTGCCAAAGATGAAGGCCAGGGGGCCCACCGTCTCTCCACGAGGGTGGGGGGCACGCCTGCCCCCCTAGGACGCGCCCCCTACCTCGTGGGCCCCCTGTTGCCTCTCCGACTCCAACTCCACCTCCATATATTGAGTTTCGGGGAGAAAAATCAAAGAGAAGAAATCATCGCGTTTTACGATACGGAGCCGCCGCCAAGCCCTAAAACCTCTCGGGAGGGCTGATCTGGAGTCTGTTTTGGGCTCCGGAGAGGGGAATCCGTCGCCATCGCCATCATCAACCATCCCCCATCACCAATTTGATGATGCTCACCGCCGTGCGTGAGTAATTCCATCGTAGGCTTGCTGGACGGTGATGGGTTGGATGGGATCTATCATGTAATCGAGTTAGTTTTGTTAGGGTTTGATCCCTAGTGTCCACTATGTTCTAAGATTGATGTTGCTATGACTTTGCTATGCTTAATGCTTGTCACTAGGGCCCGAGTGCCATGATTTCAGATCTGAACCTATTATGTTTTCATCAATATATGAGTGTTCTTGATCCTATCTTGCAAGTCTATAGTCACCTATTATGTGTTATGATCCGTTAACCCCGAAGTGACAATAATCGGGATACTTACCGGTGATGACCATAGTTTGAGGAGTTCATGTATTCACTATATGTTAATGCTTTGTTCCGGTTCTCTATTAAAAGGAGGCCTTAATATCCCTTAGTTTCTGTAAGGACCCCGCTGCCACGGGAGGGTAGGACAAAAGATGTCATGCAAGTTCTTTTCCATAAGCACGTATGACTATACTCGGAATACATGCCTACATTATATCAATGAACTGGAGCTAGTTCTGTGTCACCCTAGGTTATGACAGTTACATGATGAACCGCATCCAGCATAATTCTCCATCACCGATCCATTGCCTATGAGCTTTCCATATATTGTTCTTCGCTTATTTACTTTTCCGTTGCTATTGCTATCATCACTACAAAATACCAAAAACATTACTTTTACTACTGTTGCCTTTTGCTACCGTTATCACTACTATCATATTACTTTGCTACTAAACACTTTGCTGCAGATATTAAGTTTCCAGGTGTGGTTGAATTGACAACTCAGCTGCTAATACTTGAGAATATTCTTTGGCTCCCCTTGTGTCGAATCAATAAATTTGGGTTGAATACTTTACCCTCGAAAACTTTTGCAATCCCCTATACTTGTGGGTTATCAAGACTATTTTCTTGCGCCATTGCCGGGGAGCATAGCTCTATTCTTTGAGTCACTTGGGATATATATCTGCTTATCATTATGAAGAACTTGAGAGATCCAAAAACCAAGATCTATCCCTCAACTACGAGGGGAGGTAAGGATCTGCCATGTAGCTCTGCACTTGATTCACCTTCTGTTTTGAGTAAGCTTGCTACATCTACACCTGCTTCTACTATTCGTTCTGATATGTCGCATGTTATTGATGATGCCACTTCTGCTATGCATGATACTTATGATGAAACTACCTCTATGCCTGATACTACAATGCCACTTAGTGATTTTCTTGATGAACAACTTGCTAGGGCTAGAGAAATTGAAAATATTGATTCTGATGATACTGATGAAAGTGATGATGAAGAATCACTTGTTATTCCTAAGGGTTTTGTCTTTGATCAAGAAGTTTCCTTAGCTATTTTAGCATGCCAAAATAGAAGTGAACTCAAAAGATTATTAGGTAAATGGAGTAAGCAATCTTTAAATGCTAGAATGAAACCTGACCCTGCTTTTGCTACTTCACCTATCTTTGTTACTGATAAGAATTATGAATTCTCTGTTGATCCTGATATAATTACTTTGGTTGAATCTGATCCTTTTCATGGTTATGAATCTGAAACTGTTGTGGCACATCTTACTAAATTAAATGATATAGCTACCCTGATCACTAAAGATGAGAGAACTCGTTACTTTTACATCCTTAAAATATTTCCGTTCTCATTAAAGGGTGATACTAAGATATGGCTTACTTCTCTTGATCCTCGTTGTGTGCGTAGTCCCAGGATATGATTTATTACTTCTCTGCTAAATATTTCCCTGCTCATAAGAAACAAGCTGCTTTAAAGGGTATATATATAATTTTGTGAAAATTGAAGAAGAGAGTCTCCCACAAGCTTGGGGGAGGCTTCTCCAATTACTTAATGCTTTGCCTGATCATCCTCTTAAGAAAAATGAAATACTTGATATCTTTTATAATGGACTAACCGATGCCTCTAGAGATTACCTGGATAGTTGTGCTGGTTCTGTTTTCAGGGAAAGAACACCGGATGAAGCTGAAATTCTATTGAATAATATGTTGACAAATGAAAATAATTGGACACCTCCGGAGCCAATTCTTGAGCCTATTCCTAAACCAACTCTGAAGAATAGGGGTATTCTATTTCTCAGTCCTGAAGATATGCAAGAGGCAAAGAAATCTATGAAAGAAAAAGGTATTAAAGCTGAAGATGTTAAGAATTTACCTCCTATTGAAGAAATACATGGTCTTAATTTACCGCCTGTTGAAGAAACATATAATCTTAATCCTTTACCTATTGAAGAAACTCATGGTCTTGATAACCCGACACAGGTAGTAAAGGTAAATTCTCTCTATAGATACGATAAAGCTGTAATCCCATTTACTAAGTTTGCTAGCCCATGCTTAGATGAGTTGATAAAGTTATGGCTAAGCAAGAAGACTTTAATGCTTATTTCGGTAGACAATTGAAATACAATTCAAATATGTTTGTACACTTGGGTGATTATATGGCTAATGTTAAAGGTGAACTTAAACTTATTAGTAAACATGCTTCTATGGTTACCACTCAAGTAGAACAAGTACTTAAAGCTCAAAATGATTTGCTCAATGAATTGAATAGTACAGATAATGATAATGCTGTTAGAGTGGCTACTAGAACTGGTAGAATGACTCAGGAACCTTTGTGTCCTGAAGGCCACCCTAAGAGAATTGAGCAAGATTCTTAGAGAAATAATATTGATGCACCTAGTTCTTCTAAAAAGAAGGAAAAGAAAAATGATAGGACTTTGCATGCTTCTAGTGATCCTATTGTTGAAACACCTGAGAATCCAAATGATATTTCTATTCCTGATGCTGAAACTCAATCTGGTAATGAACCTGAAACTAGTGGTAATGTTAATGATAATGTTCACAATGATGCCCAACCTAGTAATGATAATGATATAGAAATTGAACCCGCCGTTGATCTTGATAACCCACAATCAAAGAATCAACGTTATGATAAGAAAGACTTTGTTGCTAGGAAACATGGTAAAGAAAGAGAGCCTTGGGTTCATAAACCCATGCCTTTTCCTCCCAAACCATCCAAGAAAAAGGATGATGAGGATTTTGAGCGCTTTGCTGAAATGATTAGACCTATCTTTTTGCGTATGCGATTAACTGATATGCTTAAAACCAATCCTTATGCTAAGTACATGAAAGATATTATTACAAATAAAAGAAAGATACCGGAAGCTGAAATTTCCACCATGCTTGCTAATTATACTTTTAAGGGTGGAATACCAAAGAAACTTGGAGATCCAGGAGTACCCACTATACCATGCTCCATTAAAACAAACTATGTTAAAACTACTTTATGTGATCTTGGATCCGGTGTTAGTGTTATGCCTCTCTCTTTATATCGTAGACTTGATTTGAATAAGTTGACACCCACTGAAATATCTTTGCAAATGGCTGATAAATCAACTGCTATAGCTGTCGGTATTTGTGAGGATGTGCCTGTTGTAGTTGCAAACGTTTCTATTTAACGGACTTTGTTATTGTTGATATTCCCGAGGACGATAGTATGTCTATTATTCTTGGAAGACCCTTTTTGAATACTGCAGGGGCTGTTATTGATTGCACTAAAGGCAATGTCACTTTTCATGTTAATGGTAATGAGCATACGGTACACTTTCCGAGGAAACAACCTCAAGTTCATAGTATCAACTCTATTGGGAAAATTCCATCTATTATATTTGGAGGTTTTGAATTTCCTCTTCCTACTGTCAAGAAGAAATATGATATTCTTATTATTGGGGATGTGCATATCCTCATTGAGGTAACATAGTGTTATTCGAAATTTCTCCGGTTCCATGTTATTCGGAATGACTTCGTTAACAAGACTTGATCAACCTTGTTAGTGGATTCCTTTTGATGATCATGAGATGGATGAAACTAGAAGGCACAACCTTCTGTACCCAACTTTTACTTTCTGTTATTTATATTAAATAAAATTAAAATAAATATTTTTCTGTCTATCATCTGATTATCCATGCAATATAAAAATACCTAAAAAATAAAAGTTCTCCAAATGCCCTGAAATTTAAATATGATTTTTTCTAGAATATTTGAGGATTTATGGAACTGAGAACACACCAGGGGGGTCAACCACCTGCCCACGAGGGTGGAGAGCGCGCCCCCTGCCTCGTGGGGCCACGGTGGCTCTCCTCCACTTATTCCTGCACCCACACACTTCATCTTCCTCCCACAAACACGAATATCCAGCTCAAGCATGAGTTCTAGCTCATCTTGCTGCCATTTTCGATCTCCTTGCTCAAAGCACCTCTCACAAAACTGCTTGGGGAGATTGTTCCTTGGTATGTGACTCCTCCATTGGTCCAATTAGTTTTTGTTCTATTGCTTTATTCATTGCAAATTTGTGTTGCTTAGGTGACCCTGTTCTTGAGCTTGCATGTCAAATTTATATGGTCAAAAGTAGTTTTGATGCATGATATAGGCCCTAGGCACTTGTAGGAGTAGTTGCTATCAATATTATTGAGCTTGGTTTACTTTTATTTTGAAGTTACTAAAAATTTTCAGAATTTTTCAGAGGAAGAAATATGCTTAGGAAAATGTTCCAATGTGGTTCTTCAAGGAAGCAAGGACCCAGGATTTTAATGCGTGATGCTGATGAAGAGCCACCAAGAGACGCTCCAGTGTGTCCTTGTGAATGGCCTTCTAAGAACCTTATGGATCGAGCGGGAATTAAGGAAGAATTTAACGCATATTTGCGTAACGCTGATCTTGTGAGCTTCGAGGAAGAGAAGTGCAGCCAGTATCACTATCTCACCAGTACCTTCGTGAGGAGGTTTGAATTTTCAACTTCACGTAATTCTCCAACTGTCCTGTTTGATATTTATGATAAATCTTACACTATGAACTTAGAGGATTTTACCACTGCTTGCAAAATCCCACAATGGGGTAGTATAAGGGATCCTCGCAAATCTGAATTTAGAGATTTTCTTGCTAGAATAACTCTGGGAGAATCCAGAGATATTACACAAGCTACCATAGGGAGCATTCACTTTCCTGCTATACATTATTTTGCTCTCTTCATAGGTAGATGCATTGATGGTAAAGATGAGGCATGTCACATGTGTGTCGCCAATCTTAGTATTCTAGGAGTGCTGTGTTAGGAGACAAATCATATAATTTGGGAGCCATTGTTGCACGTAGGTTGCATCTTAATAGACTTAATGGAGATTTCTTTGGTGGAATTTATGCAACCCGCATAGCTAATTTTCTTGGTATAGCCATATGCGAAGATGATATTGAATTACCTCCTGCTTATCTAGATTTTAATGCTATGGTTCACCACAAGTTTGTCGAGAGGAACGAATCACCTCTCCAGTATCGACTAATCTTTGACAGACACTGTGTTGTCTGTATTACTCTCCCTGCTCCTGCCTTCTTTGATTATCAGGCAAGAGGAGGATATACTATTACTAGAGAGGAGGCAGATGAGTACGAGAGGAGAGAGGAGGCCACTCGTCGCCACGCTGCAGCTCAGCAGGTGATAGCCGCTGCATCGCAGTACGACCCCAACCACTATTATGGATATCCGCCAGGCCAGCCGTGGCCATAGACCAACTTAGGCCAAACGCCTAAGCTTGGGGGAGTACGTATTTCCCACCGGCATTACATTTATGTTCACACACTCATTGCTAGATGTCGGTGCTCATACTTTTTCATTGTATCATCCATGCTAGTTTACTTTCCTTTTTATGCTTTCTTCTTGTGTGTTTAATAAACCTTAAGAAAAAAACAAAAAAATTAGTTGTAGCTTTTAATTAATTTACTTTCCATGCTTGTAGTAGTAATTAAAAAGAAAACCCAAAAATATTTCTTGTTCTTCTTTTGCTTGTTGGGAGCTTTCCCGTGTAAATAGTTTTATTTCTTTTCTTTTCTTTGGGGGTCGATAGGAGAAGACCATAATTAAATTGTTGAAGTGGCTCTTATATGCATTATTGTTGATCTGACAAAAGAGCCCATATTGCCTTGTCTTCTCCTGTTTATTGAATGCCTGCAGATTCCAGCTTAGTCCAATGCACGTGCACTATTATTATTATTCACATCGTTCGGTCGTGCAAGTGAAAGGCAATTATGGTGATATATGATGGACTGGCTAAGATGAGAAAAGCTGGTATGAACTCGACCTCTTTTGTTTTTGTAAATATGATTAGTTCATCGTTCCTGATTCAGCCTATTATGAATAAACATGTTTGCAATGACAACTAGAGATCATAGTTTCTTGTGCCATGCTTGATTAGCTATGAGTTATAATGGTTTACCTTGCGTGCCAACATGCTATTAAAATGGTTATGATGTGGTATGATAGGGTGGTATCCTCCTCTGAATGATTTAAGTGACTTGACTTGGCGCATGTTCACGCATGTAGTTGAAACAAAATCAACATAGCCTTCACGATATTTATGTTCATGGTGGATTATATCCTACTCATGCTTGCATTCGGTGTTGATTAATTTTAATGCATGTTCATGACTGTTGTCGCTCTCCAGCTGGTCGCTTCCCAGTCTTTTGCTAGCCTTCACCTGTACTAAGCGGGAATACTTCTTGTGCATCCAAATTCCTTAAACCCCAAAGTTATTCCACATGAGTCCACTATACCTACCTCTATACGATATTTACCTGCCGTTCCAAGTAAATTTGTATGTGCCAAACTCTAAACCTTCAAATAAATATCATGTTTCGTATGCTCGAATAGCTCATGTATCAACTAGGGTTGTCTGTATCTTCCATGTTAGGCGGGTTATTCTCAAGAGGAGTGGACTCCGCTCCTCACTCACGAGATAAATGGCTGGTCACCGGGATGCCCAGTCCCATGCTTTATGCAAACTAAATCAGAATAATTGCAAACAAAACTACCCCTAGGACTCTTGTTAGTTGGAGGCACTCGTTGTTTCGAGCAAGCCATGGATTGATGCTTGTTGGTGGAAGGGGGAGTATAAACTTTACCATTCTATTTGGGAACCGCCTATAATGTGTGTAGCATGGAAGATATCGCCATCTCTTGGTTGTTATGTTGACAATGAAAGTATACCGCTCAAAATATTATTCACCTCTGTTTCAAAACCGAGCTCTGGCACCTCTACAAATCCCTGCTTCCCTCTGCGAAGGGCCTATCTATTTACTTTTATGCTGAGTCATCATCCTCTTATTAAAAAGCACCAGTTGGAGAGCACCGCTGTCATTTTTCATTACTGTTAGTTTACATTGAGTATGACTTGACTGGATCTCTTTTACCATGAATTACAATGTCTAGCCAGTCCTTGATCTTTAAAGGTGCTCTGCATTTATTGTTTGCGGTCTCAGAAACGGCTAGCGAGATACCATCTTGTTATACCATATTATGATTGTTTTGAGAAAGTGTTGTCATCCGAGATTTATTATTATTGCTCGCTAGTTGATTATGCTATTGATATGAGTAAACTTGAGACCTATGTGTTATTGTCAATGTGGTTAGTTGTAATCTTTGCTGAAAACTTGAATGCTGGCTTTACATATTTACAACAACAAGAGAAAACCAAGTTTGTAAAAGTTTTTCTTTATCACTTTCAGTTTATCAACTAAATTTCTTGAGGACAAGCAAAGGTTTAAGCTTGGGGGAGTTGATACGTCTCCAACGTATCTACTTTTCCAAACACTTTTGCCATTGTTTTGGACTCTAACTTGCATGATTTGAATGGAACTAACCCGGACTGACGCTGTTTTCAGCAGAATTACCATGGTGTTATTTATGTGCAGGAGCAAACATTCTCGGAATGACCTGAAATTCACGGAGCCACTTTTCAGAAAATAGGAAAAATACCTGCCAAAGATGAAGGCCAGGGGGGCCACCGTCTCTCCACGAGGGTGGGGGGCGCGCCCCCCTACCTCGCGGGCCCCCTTTTGCCTCTCCGACTCCAAATCCACCTCCATATATTGAGTTTCAGGGAGAAAAAAATCAGAGAGAAGAAATCATCGCGTTTTATGATACGGAGCCGCCGCCAAGTCCTAAAACCTCTCGGGAGGGCTGATCTGGAGTCCGTTCGGGGCTCCGGAGGGGGGAATCTGTCGCCATCGTCATCATCAACCATCCCCATCACCAATTTCATGATGCTCACCGCCGTGCGTGAGTAATTCCATCGTAGGCTTGCTAGACGGTGATGGGTTGGATGGGATCTATCATGTAATCGAGTTAGTTTTGTTAGAGTTTGATCCCTAGTGTCCACTATTTTCTGAGATTGATGTTACTATGACTTTGCTATGCTTAATGCTTGTCACTAGGGCCCGAGTGCCATGATTTCAGATCTGAACCTATTATGTTTTCATCAATATATGAGTGTTCTTGATCCTATCTTGCAAGTCTATAGTCACCTATTATGTGTTATGATCCGTTAACCCCGAAGTGACAATAATTGGGATACTTACCGGTGATGGCCGTAGTTTGAGGAGTTCATGTATTCACTATATGTTAATGCTTTGTTCCGGTTCTCTATTAAAAGGAAGCCTTAATATCCCTTAGTTTCCATAGGGACCCCGCTGCCACGGGAGGGTAGGACAAAAGATGTCATGCAAGTTCTTTTCCATAAGCACGTATGACTATATTCGGAATACATGCCTACATTATATCAATGAACTGGAGCTAGTTCCGTGTCACCCTAGGTTATGACTGTTACATGATGAACCGCATCCGGCATAATTCTCCATTACCGATCCATTGCCTACGAGCTTTCCATATATTGTTCTTCGCTTATTTACTTTTCCGCTGCTATTGCTATCATTACTACAAAATACCAAAAACATTACTTTTACTATTGTTGCCTTTTGCTACCGTTATCACTACTATCATATTACTTTGCTACTAAACACTTTGCTGCAGATATTAAGTTTCCAGGTGTGGTTGAATTGACAACTCAGATGCTAATACTTGAGAATATTCTTTGGCTCCCCTTGTGTCGAATCAATAAATTTGGGTGGAATACTTTACCCTCGAAAACTGTTGCGATCCCCTATACTTGTGGGTTATCATATAGCCCGGCATAGAGGCGCCGCACACCCCCTATGCTTCACTGATGAAGTAATGGATCATGAATTCCTAGAAGGGTTTAAACCCGTGAACATTGAATCATATGACGGCACTACAGACCCCGCGGTATGGATAGAGGATTTCTTCCTCCACATCCACACGGCCCGCGTGGATGATCTACACGCCATCAAGTATCTGCCGCTAAAACTCAAGGGGCAGGCTCGGCATTGGCTGAATAGCTTGCCGGCAAACTCCATGGGAAGCTAGGAGAACCTGGCAGACGCATTCCTGGACAACTTCCAAGGCACTTATGTGCGACCACCGGATGCTGACGATTTAAGTCACATAACACAGCAGCCCGGAGAGTCAGCCAGGAAATTCTGGACTCGGTTCCTAATTAAAAAGAACCAAATTGTCGACTATCCTGATGCCGAAGCCCTAGCGGCCTTTAAACATAACATCTGTGATGAGTGGCTCGCACGACATCTTGGCTAAGAGAAGCCAAAATCCATGGTAGCACTCATGACACTCATGACCCGCTTTTGCGCGGGCGAAGATAGCTGGTTGGCCCGTAGCAACAACACAGCAAGCAACCCTGGCACATCAGAAGCCAGAGATAGCAACGGCAAACCCCGACGCAACAAACACAAGCGCCGCAAAAATGGTGGAAACACCGAAGATACGACAGTCAATGCCGGATTTAGGGGCTCTAAGTCCAGTCAGCGGAATGGGCCACTCAAAAATGACAATTCTGGTCCGTCCAGTCTAGACCACATACTCGACCGCCCATGCCAAATTGATGGAACCCCAGGAACACCAGCCAATCATACCAACAGAGAATGCTGGGTCTTCAAACAAGCCGGCAGGTCAGGTGCCAAAAACAAAGGTAAGGGGTCTCAAAGCGACGATGGCGACGAGGAGCCCAGATCACCGAGTACAGGGGGGCAAAAGAAATTTCCCCCGCAAATCCAAACGGTGAACGTGGTAAACGACACCTACACTCCCAACCCGGACCGGACGCACACCCTTAGGGATGTCGACTTAGTGGAACCAGTCGTCCCACAATATAAACTAGGGCCGATCACCTTCAACCGCACGGATCGTCCGGTTAACACCAATCAGGGCAATCCAGCCGCACTAGTCCTCGACCCAATAATTGACGGGTTCCACCTCACATGAGTCCTTATGGACAGAGGTAGCAGTCTAAACCTGCTTTACCAGGACACAGTGCGCAAGATGGGCATCGATTATTCGGTGATCAAGCCCACTAAAACCACCTTCAGAGGTATTATACCAGGTATGGTGGCCAGATGTACAGGCTCCATCGCCCTTGAGGTAGTCTTCGGATCACCAGACAATTACCGTACCGAAGAGTTAATCTTCGACATCGTCCCCTTTTGCAGTGATTATCAGACACTGCTCGGACGAACCGCGTTCGCTCGATTCAACGCGGTACCACATTATGCCTACCGTAAGCTCAAGATGCCCGGTCCGCGCAGCGTCATCACGGTTAATGGCAAGGCCGAACTTTCCCTCGGCACCAAGGAGTATACCGTTGCTTCAACAGCAGAAGCTACAAGTGGCTCCTTCCAACCGAACCTCGAGTTGACGGCCCAATTCCCGGACAACGCCAAAGGACTTTGAACTACTTCGCGGTAGGATAGCCCGGCTTGTCCAGAGCTCAATTAAACACTCCGACGAAGGCCGGGACAGGCCACATACTGCGGCTCAACCGCTCTGCGGCACACAAGCATTTCTTACATTTTGTTTGCAGGTTCAACTTTGCACAGACCAGGACTGGCGATATGGAAGCAGCTCGAATGCGCAAGGGAATCCTTAGATATTCCCCGCGATGACCATCTGACTACACTCCGGATCCGCACACAGCTTCTTCCCCCCTGGTCTCAGCAGGTTCCACAGTCATATTTCTTTTTTACTACATTACCTGTACTCACACGCATCGTCGTACTATTCAAATACAACATGTGGATTTATATAACTCTTATATGCTGTTATTTCTTATTGAAATTCTTTTGTCAAGTGGCATCCGTACACCGCGATATGCCTTAAATATGCCAGGGACTTCGTTTTACCCATAATACGATAATAAAGTCCGAACACCTTCATGGAAGTTCGGCACCCTGAACTTATAGCATTATATGCATCAGCTCCGAATCATGTCTTTGGTCAAATGTTGGGTTTGCCCGGCTTCCATGTTTTGCTGCCTTACGTTCCGCTATATCGGCTCAGGCGGCATAGGGAGAACTACTGCGATTGTGTCCCGGTTCTTCCGGACGAGCACCTCAGTAGAGAAAGCCGAAAACTGACTATCATGATACGGCGAGAGCTGGTCAACTGTTCGAGAGGTTGTAAAATCTTTAAGGATTCCTCCCGCATAATGCCATAACCAATGCAGTGTGCGATGGATCGGCTTTTCTTCCAATCAGGTGCTTATATAGCCCCTCGTGCGGTCTTCCGAACACCAGGGGCTGCGCCTACCTTCCTTTTCTAAAGCTCCTATGGCTAAGTGAGAGTGATAAAGCCCTATAGTCCGATTGCCTGGTTCGTTGTGCTGAACACCTCCTTCGAAGGACCCAAAACTGGGATAAAGAGTGATCAGGTTTATCCCGAACACCCCCGTACTTCCTATGTGGGGGCAGAAGCTGACGACTGGACAACTCTCAGGATTAATATATAAAACGGCAGCGCAGGAGGATAAACTTTTATATAACAGGCAATAAATAATGGAAATGACTTTGTTCAACATTACAAAGGACAACATGATTGTATTCATGGAAATATAATGTCCTTGGTGCATTGCTCCGCCGCAAGGCAGGATCCTTTCAGGACACTTTCATAATATAATTCGGGCTTGTGGTGCTCCTTCCCCTCTGGCGGTCCCTCGGTCATCAGCTTTTCAGCATCCATCTTCCCCCAGTGCACCTTTGCACGGGCGAAGGCCATTCGCGCGCCCACTATATAGACCGATCGCTTGATGGCGTCAAGTCGAGGGCAGGCACTCACAAGCCGCTTCACGAGCCCGAAGTAGCTGCTTGAAATCGGCTCGGCGGGCCATAGCCGGATAATCAAATCCTTCATGGCTAGTTCAGCCGCCCTATGCAGTTCGATCAGCTGTTTCAGTTGATCGGCAAAAGGCACCGGATATTTCAGTGCCAGATACTGCGACCAGAAGAGCTTATCCACAGTGTTCCCTTCTTCGGCTCGGTAGAATTGGGCGGCATCCTATACGCTGCGGGTTAGTTCCGCAAATACCCCTGGAGGAATCCGAACTCAAAATTAGAAACATGATTTTCTCCTCAAATGCTTTCTTTACATGGAAAAAGCCTTACCCACCGCGATCGTCCTCACCTCTTGGATCTCCTGTAGGGTGCCTTGGGTTTCCCCCTGGGCATCACGCACAACCTAGTGAGCCCTGGCGAGTTCGGATTCTTTCTCCGTTAAACTCTTCTCCAAGGTCTCGCATTTCTTCACGGACTCTTGAAGCTCCTGCTCACCTTCAATAACCCTGGCCTCGTGCTTCTCACGAAGAGCCTGCTCTGCGGCTGCCTTTTCCTCGTCCTCGGCAACAGCCTTCCTCAGAGCCTCGACTTCGGTCATCGCCCCTGGGGGAAATAATGAAACATATTTTATCATACTGGAAATTTGTTCGCATTGAACGTGAACAAGGCTTGCGCATACATTGTTTATCTTCCAACTGCCTTTTCAACTGGCCAAGTTCTTCTTTGGCCCGCTCCAGACTTTGATTCAGTCTGGAGACCTCAGCAGTATGAGAGGTAGCTGCCGCTGCAGACGCCTGCTTATAAAAGAAGAGAGATAGATGTCATCAAGTGAGTCTTCCTGCGAACATAAAATTGATCCTCTGTCCGGTCCTTTCTTGCATCGAACAGTGTATCAGGGGCTACTATCTATACTATGACACTCTTCGAAACCTCATAAAACATACGTCAAAGCCTTTTATAAGGATGATACAGGCATCATCCAGTCCACTCTCAGCAGACTGAATCTCCTTAATCATCGCACCCGTCAAGGCACGGTGCTCATCGACGATGGAGGCGCTCTTCAGCGCCTCCAACTATGACGCCCCCGATTTGACCGTACACTAATCATACACGCAAACATCTACGATAAAGATCAGGGACTCACGGGAAGATATCACAACACAACTCTACAAATAAAATAAGTCATACAAGCATCATATTACAAGCCAGGGGCCTCGAGGGCTCGAATACAAGAGCTCGATCATAGACGAGTCAGCGGAAGCAACAATATCTGAGTACAGACATAAGTAAACAAGTTTGCCTTAAGAAGGCTAGCACAAACTGGGATA
Organism: Triticum urartu; assembly: GCF_003073215.2. Classification (NCBI taxonomy): domain Eukaryota; kingdom Viridiplantae; phylum Streptophyta; class Magnoliopsida; order Poales; family Poaceae; genus Triticum; species Triticum urartu. Next base: position 567,204,932 of record NC_053025.1, read on the forward strand.
CAGATCGAAAGAGGTGCATGCCTCCTGCCTGGGATCCTCCTAAACTACTCCTGGCCATCGCCAGCGGCCTGCACGTAGTAGTAGGCACCTCCAGTGTAGTAGGAGTCGTCGTCGGCAGTGTCGTCTGGCTCCTGGACTACATCGTCTGGTCACAACAATTGAGTATAGAAAGGGGAAAAGAGGGAGCAAAGCAATCGTGAGTACTCATCCAAAGTACTCGCAAGCAAGGAGCTACACTACAAATGTATGCATTGGTATCAAATGGAAAAGGGGTATCATAAGTGGACTGAACTGCAGAATGCCAGAATAAGAGGGGGATATCTTATCCTATCGAAGACTATGCTTCTGGTAACCTCCATCTTGCAGCAGAAGAGGAGAGTAGATGGTAAGTGCACCTAGTAACATCGCATAGCATAATCCTAACCGATGATCCTCCCCTCGTTGCCCTGTGAGAGAGCGATCACCGGTTGTATCTGGCACTTGGAAGGGTGTGTTTTATTAAGTATCCGGTTCTAGTTGTCATAAGGTCAAGGTACAACTCCAAGTCGTCCTGTTACCGAAGATCACGGCTATTCGAATAGATTAACTTCCCTGCAGGGGTGCACCACATTTCCCAACACGCTCGATCCCCTTTGTCCGGACACACTTTCCTGGGTCATGCCCGGCCTCAAAAGATCAACACGTCGCAGCCCTACCTAGGCACAACAGAGAGGTCAGCATGCCAGTCTAAATCCTATGCCGCAGGGGTCTGGGCCCATCACCCATTGCACACCTGCATGTTGCCTGGGCAGCCGGAGAGCAGACCTAGCAACCTCCATTACAAAGGAAGCTGCGTTATGCGGTCCAACCCGACGCGCGTCGCTCAGTCGCTGACGTCACGAAGGCTTTGGCTGATACCACGACGTCGAGTGCCCATAACTGTTCCTGCGTAGTTGGTTAGTGCGTATAGGCCAATGGCCAGACTCAGATCAAATACCAAGATCTCGTTAAGCGTGTTATTTTGAAGTAACCACGAACGCCGACCAGGGCCAGGCCCACCTCTCTCCTAGGTGGTCTCTACCTGCCCTATCGCTTCGCCTCAAAGGAACAGTCGGGGGCCGTCGGGAACGTAGGCCCACCACTACCTGGGTGGAACGACCTGCCCCTTCAGCCCCCAACATCGAAATCACACGCGGGTACTCAACGAGCCGATCCGATTTTAGTCACCACCTGCATAGTATGTATATATAGTATATTACCGTGATCAGCACCCGACGTGATCACGGCCCGGTAGTATAGCATGGCAGACTGACAAGAATGTAGGGCCACTTATGATAATCTAGCATCCTATACTAAAAATTTAGGATTGCAGATAAGGTATCAACAATTGTAGCAACAATGACAGGCTATGCATCAGAATAGGATTAACGGAAAGCAGTAACATGCTACACTACTAAAATGCAAGCAGTAGAAAGAGAGTAGGCGATATCTCGTGATCAAGGAGGGCTTGCCTGGTTGCTCTGGAAAGTAGGGGTCGTCAACAACGTAGTCGGACGGGGCACTAGCAGCGGCGTCAGTCTCGTAGTCTACAGGAGAGAAGAGGGGGAAGAAACAATGAATACAATGCAAACAGATGCATAACGATGCATGACATGTCAAGTAGCGGTGGTAGGTGTGCCCTAACGCGGTATGAGGTGATACCGGTGAAGGGGGGAAACATCCGGGAAAATATCCCCAGTGTTTTGCGTTTCCGAACAAATAATCGGAGGGGAAAAGTTGCGTGTTCGCTATGCTAGGGATGCGTGGCAGATGAACGGGCTGCGTATCCGGATTCGTCTCGTCGTTCTGAGCAACTTTCATGTATAAAACTTTTTCATCCAAAATACGGTTTATTTTATATTGAATTTCAAAGTTTAATTGATTTTTTGAATTTATTACTAATTCAAAATAAAAGGTGAAATTGCTATGTGCACCTAGCAGAGTGCACATAGCAGGGCCACCAGAGGCTGACAGTGGCCCCGTTGACCGGGTCAACTGTTGACCAGTTGACTGATCAACTGGGCAGAGGACCCACGTGTCAGTCCCTATTAGTGTTAGCTAATTAACTAATTAGGTAATTAGACTAATTAAGTTTAACTTAATTAATTAATATAATTAACTAATTTTTAATTTCATTTTAAAAAACTTTAACAGGGGGGTATGGGGCCCCGCTGTCATTGGCCCAAAACGCCAACTGGGCAGGGGTCGATAGCGGGCGTAGGTGAACGGGCGCGGCCCAGCGCGCGTGGGTGGTGGAGCACCCACAGGCGAGCCCGGGGCGGCCAAAGGCGGCAGCGGCGCAGCGAGGGGGGGGGGCAGCGGGGCATGGCGGTGCTCGGGGATGTGTCGGAGGGCCCCAGGGACGGCGGCGGCCGCAGTTACTCCGGCGGCTCGGCCACGGACACACCCGTGGGCGTGCGGATCTGAGGGGTAGAGAGCACGGGCGAGGGGGAGAGGAATGGAGCAGCTAGGGTTCAGGCAGGGCCTCGGGGCAGGACTTGTAGGCGAGGGGGAGCCGCGGGGATGGTTGCAGGCTAGGCGCGGGCATGGACGGGGCGCGCGTGTCCACGGCGCTCCTGGTGAGCAGTAGGAAGGAGGAGGTGCCAAGGTGGATTGGGCTCCCACTGTTGACGTAGAGCCCAGTCCACCAGTAGTTTAGGTCTTTCTTATTTTTCTTTTCTGTTTCTTTTATTTCTTTCTTACTTTGCATTTTAATGGAACTACTAAATGAGTTTTGTTTAATACAAAACTTGGCACAAGAATACATCACAATATTCTGTGTTGGTACAAAAGTTTCAAAGCATTTGGTAGTGTTCAACTATTTTTAGAAATTGAAAAGGTGAGATAATTGTGTGATGATCCACTGAATAAGTTTTCAAGGGCATTTTGGGAATTCAAAAGAGGTTGGTTCCAACATGAAAAATATCCAGGAATTATTTGCCACACTTTGAGCATTTTATTTTTCATGTTTGAGAAATTTGAATATTGGACTTTAATTTGAATTTGAATTAGAATTGTGATCTAGATAAAGTGAGGATTATCAACAGTAATGTGATGACGTGGCACCATTAGCAGGGGTTTACTGTAGCTTAATTATCCGGGCGTCACAATTCTCCTCCACCACAAGAAATCTCGTCCCGAGATTTATGGGGTGTAGTAGGGGAAAAGACTCGGAAAGGACGGAGCTCAACACAAGATAGGTAACTGGGGGCTATCTCTCGAGTTGAATTTCAAGAAAGCCAACGAGAGCAAGGTAAGAAGGTGCAATAAGAATCTTCAAGTGGGTAGGCAAATCGCTTGAAGTCTGAAATAGAGTGTGAAAGGGGCTTAGAGCATCGAGAATAAGTATTGCATCAGATACCAGAATGAAACATGGGGAGGAAGTTGGCTCGTGAATTACATACGAAGTCAGTGCAAAGAATGTTTCAGAATCAAGGTTGTACATGAGAGTAAGGTTTTGATCCTGTGGAACTGTGGGTTATGGGCCCACCATGTGGGTTATACACAGGAAGGCGCTAACATTTTGCATGGTCATGATAGCAAGGCAGGTCAGAGGATAGCCTGTCAATTATGTCGACAACAACATCGTTACCAAGGGCGATGGACGAAGAGAACCATTTTCCTGCTCGTTAAGACGAGGCGGACCAATAGGCAAAGTTCTCGTCCATCGGTGGCTACCAGAATGTCATTAACAATAGTAACAAGCTCTTACTGACAGAGTTAGCACACCGAGGTGTTTACATAAGTAGGGAATTATCACTTCTCGGATATTTAGGTTACAAGAAAGGTTGAACAAAACAATGGAAAGGAATGTGATTATACCCGAGTATCAAGAGTATATCTTTCCCATCCATGACAGGACAACAAATAGATAACCAATTAGGTAAAGGGGTGAGGGAATTCATGAAGTTACCCGTACTACGGTGTTTGGATAAATGATCAAGAAACATTTAGCATCATGCTTCCGATGTTCTTGTTGATGTTTGAGTACCATAGTCGTGCTTCGGGATAGCATTGACATGGTCATCAGGTAAAGGTCGGACCTTGGATTCACAACGGATCCATCGGGAATTTCTAGAACATCTCATGAATTTTTTATCAAGAAATAGATGGGGATGTGGCCGATGGGTTCAACTTCAATCCATCGACATGTCAAAAAGGATGTAATTCCAAAATTATATGAACAAGTTTGTGTTGGGGAAAAGGCAAGAATGTTGTCGATGATAAAAAAAATCATCGAGGGGCTAGGATGGTATTTCTCATCAAGAATTCGATTGATATCCTGGGAGAGTTCAGAAAGTTGATGATGATCACGACACATTTGTCGTGAGGTTTCTTGAAGATGTAATCGATCATCGACGACATCGAGCAAAAGGGATGGTGAAGCAAAAGGTTATTTGACCGACAGATAATATGCAATCTCAGAGTCAGAGCTGCCTTTCAAGACAAACAATATGATGTTGAAAACTTGATGTAGCTTAGCGCACTGTCGAGAGTGTGTTCCAGGGATGAAGGACATAGGTAGCACGGTCAAGCTTTAGCATGACAATGATGATGTAGCCAATTGACTGGGAATGACATGATCGAGCACAAACTCGTAAGCAATGAAGATTACTAGTAGTTGTTGAATCATAGTGCGGACTCGATTCAACTATTGGTGTCCTCGACTAACCAACCACTCAGAACCCGGGGATGTTGGAATTGGTGATCAATAGTAGTTTGATGAAGAACTCATAAGAAGTTATGTAGTTCCTGTGATATTCTCGAGATACCAAGGGGTAACACTCGAGGGTAAATCAGGATAGAGGTTGGGCAGGCATATTGGTTTGCAGAAGACAAGTGCTTTAGCTTGTCCACGAAATGGGATCAAAGAAGAACAATCATGGTCAGGACCACGATTGCAAAGAATCAAAGAAAAATACCAGATGGATTATCACAAGAGTTTATTTTTTTTCGAGCAGCTTCCATGATAAGTTCTACATCGGGTCCATGGGCATGAACACAAAGTTCAAGGTCGACTCCCACTTCTTCAATGCATAACCTTTCATTCACTTCTCATTTTCAAAGAAGTTGTAGTGTTGAAAATTTATCTGACGAAGGCCAGTAGTGTATAACCCGCATAACTTCTGGGTTCACACAAATTATGGAAGGCATAGGTTCAACACATCGGGGCATCATAGGAACATATACCATAAACTTCAAGAGTAATTAACTCGAGCTTGAAAGCAGAGCATGGTTGACGAGGCAGATGATACAATTTACCAAAGGCATTATGTATCCGAGGAAAGACTCACAAGGTGATTGAATATGAAGGACTTTGTCGGATAATAATCCAATCAAGGGTCTCACGGACCGCAAAGAATCTGATGTGAGTATCGATGTTCAATCAGAATAAGAAATAATGCAAATGCATCGGACTATAGTACTATCCGGACAATTTCAAACCTTAAATACAAAGGAATTACAATTTCCATATTGGGAGATCAGAAACAGAGGCTCTGATCAAAAGACAAGTTGAATAGACATAGATAGACAATCAATCGAGGTTTGATCTGCCGAGACCCAGCTCATGTCTGGAGTGGAGTCTGAGCCAGAAGGATAAATGATTACCAGGGAAATAACTAATGAATGTGTGCATTCACGCACATGTCGAATCAATAGAATAAGAATGACAATCTCAAACAAGTTTAATGAATATTGTTAGACTTATGGAATTAACCATAATGCAAGATGATAAGGAAGAACAGGAGCAATAGGTTACTGAGGATTATCAGAAGATCAAATGGTATTTCGAAGACTTTGTGAAACATACGGACAATTGGGGACGAGCGGATACTCAATAAGTGTGAGGAATTATCCGTAGGGGTATTCATGTGGCAAAGAACTGCAAGGCAGTAGGCACAAGATATTCTCGTCTCAATAGAGAGAATTTTGGGGTATGTTGTAATAACAAGGTCAACTGGGAATAAAGTAGGAACAACAAGTGCATGTATTTATCCATAGGGATATTTCCATGGTAGGGAAATGAAAAAGTAACGGGCACAAAGTCTCGAGAGAACATCGGAGAGTATTTTCGAAAACCTTCGATGCACCAAGTAATCATCTGGAGTAAGGGGCTCTCCAGGTGGAAGTAGTTACGAGAACCTAAATTCGGCGTTAGTAAATTCACTTAACCCGAATAGAAGAGAGATTACAGTCCCAAAGTATAGGTCGAGGAATAAAAGATCCTAATACCACCCAGTTGGCAACGTGGGCCCGTAAGACACACATCCATGTTAGTAAAAAGTTTTGTAATGTCTAGACTCGACTTCGGCCAAGGAGTGTGGAAGGGGGATTCCTACAGGCAGTCGGCTCTGATACCAACTTGTGACGCCCCCGATTTGACCATACACTAATCATACACGCAAACATATACGATCAAGATCAGGGACTCAGGGGAAGATATCACAACACAACTCTACAAATAAAATAAGTCATACAAGCATCATATTACAAGCCAGGGGCCTCGAGGGATCGAATACAAGAGCTCGATCATAGACGAGTCAGCGGAAGCAACAATATCTGAGTATGGACATAAGTAAACAAGTTTGCCTTAAGAAGGCTAGCACAAACTGGGATACAAATAAAAAGAGGCGCATGCCTCCTGCCTAGGATCCTCCTAAACTACTCCTGGCCATCGCCAGCGGCCTGCACATAGTAGTAGGCACCTCCAGTGTAGTAGGAGTCGTCGTCGGCAGTGTCGTCTGGCTCCTGGACTCCATCATCTGTTCGCAGAAATCGAGTATAGAAAGGGGAAAAGAGGGAGCAAAGCAACCGTGAGTACTCATCCAAAGTACTCGCAAGCAAGGAGCTACACTACAAATGTATGCATTGGTATCAAATGGAAAAGGGGTATCATAAGTGGACTGAACTGCAGAATGCCAGAATAAGAGGGGGATAGCTAATCCTATCGAAGACTACGCTTCTGGTAACCTCCATCTTGCAGCAGAAGAGGAGAGTAGATGGTAAGTTCACCAAGTAACATCTCATATCATAATCCTAACCAATGATCCTCCCCTCGTCGCCCTATGAGAGAGCGATCACCGGTTGTATCTGGCACTTGGAAGGGTGTGTTTTATTAAGTATCCGGTTCTAGTTGTCATAAGGTCAAGGTACAACTCTAAGTCGTCCTGTTACCGAAGATCACGGCTATTCGAATAGATTAACTTCCCTGCAGGGGTGCACCACATTTCCCAACACGCTCGATCCCCTTTGTCCGGACACACTTTCCCGGGTCATGCCCGGCCTCGGAAGATCAACACGTCGCAGCCCTACCTAGGCATAACAGAGAGGTCAGCACGCCGGTCTAAATCCTATGGTGCAGGGGTCTGGGCCCATTGCACACCTGCACGTTGCGAGGGCGGCCGGAGAGCAGACCTAGCAACCTCCATTACAAAGGAAGTTGTGTTATGCGGTCCAACCCGGCGCCCGCCGCTCAGTCGCTGACGTCACGAAGGCTTCGGCTGATACCACAACGTCGAGTGCCCATAACTGTTCCCACGTAGTTGGTTAGTGCGTATAGGCTAATGGCTAGACTCAGATCAAATACCAAGATCTTGTTAAGCGTGTTATTTTGAAGTAACCGCGAACGCCGACCAGGGCCAGGCCCACCTCTCTCCTAGGTGGTCTCCGCCTGCCCTGTCGCTCCGCCTCAAAGGAACGGTCGGGGCCGTCGGGAACCTAGGCCCACCACTACCTGGGTGGAACGACCTGCCCCTTCAGCCCCCAACATCGGAATCACTCGCGGGTACTCAACGAGCCGACCCAACTTTAGCCACCACCTGCATAGTATGTATGTATATATAGTATATACCTGTGATCAACACCCGACATGATCACGTCCCGGTAGTATAGCATGGCAAAGTAACAAGAATGTAGGGCCACTAATGATAATCTAGCATCCTATACTAAGCATTTAGGATTGCAGGTAAGGTATCAACAATTGTAGCAACAGTGACAGGCTATGCATCAGAATAGGATTAACGGAAAGAAGTAACATGCTACACTACTCTAATGCAAGCATTAGAAAGAGAGTAGGCGATATCTGGTGATCAAGGGGGGGGGGGCTTGCCTGGTTGCTCTGGCAAGTAGGGGTCGGCAACAACGTAGTCGAACGGGCACCAGCAGCGGCGTCAGTCTCGTAGTCTACCGGAGAGAAGAGGGGGAAGAAACAATGAATACAATGCAAACAGATGCATAACGATGCATGACATGTCAAGTAGCGGTGCTAGGTGTGCCCTAACACGGTATGAGGTGATACCGGTGAAGGGGGGAAACATCCGGGAAAATATCCCCGGTGTTTTGCGTTTCCGGACAGATGAATCGGAGGGGAAAAGTTGCGTGTTCGCTATGCTAGGGATGCGTGGCGGACGAACGGGCTGTGTATCCGGATTCGTCTCGTCGTTCTGAGCAACTTTCATGTATAAAAAAATGTCATCCGAGATACGGTTTATTTTATATTGAATTTCAAAGTTTAAATGATTTTCTAAATTTATTACTAATTCAAAATAAAAGGTGAAATTGCTATGTGCACCCAGCAGAGTGCACACAGCAGGGCCACCAGAGGCTGACCGTGGCCGCGTTGACCGGGTCAACTGTTGACCAGTTGATCGATCAACTAGGCAGAGGACCCACGTGTCAGTCTCTGTTAGTGTTAGCTAATTAACTAATTAGGTAATTAGACTAATTAAGTTTAACTTAATTAATTAATATAATGAACTAATTTTTAATTTCCTTTTTAAAAAAAACTTTAACAGGGGGGTATGGGGGCCCACTGTCATTGGCCCAAAACGCCAACTGGGCGGGGGTCGCTAGTGGGCGTAGGTGAACGGGCGCGGCCCAGCGAGCGTGGGCAGCGGAGCACCCGCAGGCGGGCCCAGGGTGGCCAAAGGCGGCCGCCGGCGGCAGCGGCAGCGACGCAGTGAGGGGGGCGCAGCGGGCGGAACCGGCGAGGGGCGGAGAGGGCGGCGCCGACCGCAGCAATCGCGGTAGCGGCGGTGGAGTGGGGGAGTGCGGCGAGGGGAGGCGTCGGCCGTGGTGGCCAGACGCAGCAACGGTGGCAGGGACGCGTAGGCGAGCGACGCGTGGCAGGGGACGGTGGCCAGCGGGCATCACGGCGGCGACGCCGGCGGCGGGAGCGCGTGAGGCAGGAAGCGGCGCGACGAGGAGGCAGCAGCGGCGGGGCAGCAAGCCGGGCCTAGGCGTGGCCCCAGCGGAGCGGCACGAGGCGGTGACTGCGTGAGCCAAGGCGAGGTGACGCGCTGCAGCGGGCGGGGGTCGTTGGGCAGAAGAGGCGGCTGCAGGGGAAGCAGTAGCGGCGGCGCGGTGAGCCGGGCCTGGGCGGCCACGCGCGCAGGACGCGGGCGCGCGCGGGGGTCGGCTAGGCGCTGCGGGACGCGGTTAGGACGCGACAGGGGAGCCCGGGGCGCGGGCGACGGTTGGTGAGCGCGAGGTGGACGGCAGTGGCTTACGGCGGCCTACGGAATTGATTCGAGAGGGGGAGGAGGGGAATCGAACGGGGGCTCACTGTCGTTGCAGGGACGGCCGGAGGACGACTCGAGGTTGTCGGAGCCATCGACGGCGTGCGGCGGCCCGGGGAGGAAGACAGTGATGTTCGGGGTCGAAGTAGAGGCGGCGAGCTCGAGTTCGGGGCCGGGGAAGGTGTAGCGGGGCATGGCGGTGCTCGGGGACGCGTCGGAGGGCCCCAAGGACGGTGGCGGCCACAGTTACTCCGGCTGCTCGGCCACGGACACACCCGTGGGCGGACGGATCTGAGGGGTAGAGAGCACGGGCGAGGGGGGAGAGGAATGGAGCAGCTAGGGTTCAGGCAGGGCCTCGGGGCAGGACTTGTAGGCGAGGGGGAGCCGCGGGGATAGTTGCACGTGGCTAGGCGCGGGCATGGACGGGGCGCGCGTGTCCACGACGCTCCTGGTGAGCAGTAGGAAGGAGGAGGTGGCAAGGTGGATTGGGCTCCCACTGTTGACGTAGAGCCCAGTCCACCAATAGTTTAGGTCTTTCTTATTTTTCTTTTCTGTTTCTTTTATTTCTTTCTTACCAGTAGTCGGCGGCGGCAGTGGACTCTTCCGTAAGAGGAGCTTTTCCCCTTTTAGGTGACTCGGCCTCCAAGTGTATGGAGGCCGCCCTCTTCTTTCTTCCCCCCGCTGGGGATTCGTCTTCCTCCTCCTCGTCGTCCTCTTCGGAGGCAGAACGAACGTTGGAGCCTTCGGATATTGTGTCCGAAGTGCCGCGGTGACGAAGGCCGCCCCGGGTCTTTTTGGCCTCCTTCTCGGCCTTCTTCTTCGCCGCCTTGTACGGCGCCTGGACCAGCATCTTCGTCAGAAGTGGGCCGGCCGGTTCTTCGGGCAACGGGGCGGGACAGTGGATCCGCCCCGCCTTCTTCGTCCAGCCCTAGGGGAGTCGAGTAAAACACATTAAGCATTTCCCTTGGGTTATGCGGATAAAACGCGTAAAAACTTACCGAGCTTGCAGGGCGGGACAGTTGGTACCCGCGGTCCTCGGCCGAGTCCCTACAACGACCATGATTTGCCGGACTTGAAACGCACCTTCCAGATGTCTTTGTGCAAGGAGCCAAAGAGCTCTCGCAAGGTCTGGTGCTTGGCCGGATCAAATTCCCATAGATTGCAAGTCCGGTGCTGACAAGGCAGGATCCGGCGAACTAACATCACCTGGACTACATTGACAAGTTCGATGTTCTTGTCTTCCATATCTTTAACGCGCGTCTGGAGCACAGACAGTTCGTTGGATGAAGACCAGTTCGGGCCCTTCTTGGGCTAGGACGTAAGCCGCAGAGGGGCTCCAGATCGGAACTCTAGAGCAGCGGCCCATTCCGTGTCGCGCGGCTCAGTGATGTAAAACCACTCTTGTTGCCACTCTTTGACGGAATCATTAAAACTACCTGCTGGCCATGTGACGTTGGGCATCTTGCTCACCATAGCGCCCCCGCACTCGGCGTGCTCGCCACTCACCACCTTGGGCTTCACATTAAAGATCTTCAGCCACAAGCCAAAGTGTGGCGAGATGCGGAGAAAAGCCTCGCACACGACGATGAATGTCGAGATGTTGAGGAAGGAATTGGGGGACAGATCATGAAAATCGATCCCGTAATAATACATGATGCCGCGAACGAATGGGTGGAGGGGAAACCCTAGCCCGCGGACAAAATGAGGGAGGAATACAACCCTCTCTTGGGGTTCCGGAGTAGGAACGATCTGTCCCGTCGTCGGGAGACGGTGGCCGATTTTTTGGCCAGATACCAGGCCTCCCGAAGCTTTTTGATATGCTTCTCCTGGACGGTAGAGGCCATCCACTAGCCTCCTGCTCCGGATCTGGACATTTTCGGAAGGCCTTTGTGGGCGGAGAAGACGAACGCTCGGGCGCTGGAGCTCGGGCGAAGGGGAATGGATCGGGAAGAAGAAAGCGTGGGTGCGAAAGGGAGTCCTTATCCCCTTATAAAGGCAGCAGGGTTTCTGCGCCTCCCCACTTGCCTGGTAAACTCGCTTATTTCCCAGGCGCCGTGATTGATGGCGCGGTTGGGTTACCCACACCCGTATTAATGAGAATCCCGTGATAAGGGGACATGATCTCTACTTCGACAAGACGTGCCAAGAAAACTGCCTCGCAATATGTGCAGTAGCTGGTTGAGAAAAATAGTTCAAATAATGACCGGGCCATGGCATGATGTCACGTTATGAAAAGTTGTCAGCAGATTAGATTTGTGGAGATATTATACTCTCTACGGTGGTATGTGGAATTTGTTTTGCAGAGCCGGACACTATCCTTGTGTTCGAAATCTTCTATGGAGTATTCAGAGAAGGAACCCGCCTTGCAATGCCGAAGACAATCTGCGCGCCGGACTCATCGTCATTGAAGCCTGGTTCAGGGGCTACTGAGGGAGTCCTGGATTAGGGGGTCCTCGGACAGCCAGACTATATACATTGGCCGGACTGTTAGACTATGAAGATATCAGATTGAAGACTTCGTCCCGTGTCCGGGTGGGACTCTCCTTTGCGTGGAAGGCAAGCTTGGCAATTCAGATATGTAGATCTCCTCCCTTGTAACCGACTCTGTGTAACCCTAGCCCCCTCCGGTGTCTATATAAACCGGAGGGTTTAGTCCGTAGGACAACAACAATCATAATCATAGGCTAGCTTCTAGGGTTTAGCCTCTACGATCTCGTGGTAGATCAACTCTTGTAATACTCATATCGTCAAGATCAATCAAGCAGGAAGTAGGGTATTACCTCCATCGAGAGGGCCCGAACCTGGGTAAATATTGTGTCCCCCGCCTCCTGTTACCATCCGCCTTAGACACACAGTTCGGGACCCCCTACCCGAGATCCGCCGGTTTTGACACCGACAACGGTCATCACCGGGAGTGGGCCCGGTTGTCACTCCGGGGTTGCCGGATCATAACACGTAGTAGGTGACTATAACTTGCAATATCGGATCTAAAACATGGATATAATGATGATAACATAAACGGTTCAGATCCGAGTGCATGGCAACCGGGCCGAAAGTGACAAGCATTAAGCATAGCAAAGTCATAGCAACATCAATCTAAGAACATAGTGGATACTATGGATCAAGCCCTAACAAAACTAGCTCGATTACATGATGAATCTTATCCAACTCCTCACCGACCAGCGAGCCTACGAAGGAATTACTCACTCCCGGTGGGGAGCATCATGGAATTGGTGATGGAGAAGGGTTGGTGATGATGAAGAACGAAGATCCCCCTCTCCGGGGCCCCAAACGGACTCCAGATCTGCTCTCCCGAGGAAGAACAGGGCTTGGCGGCGGCTCCGTCTCGTGGATCGTGATAATTTTTCTCCCTGATTTTTTTCTGGAAAAATAGGATTTTATAGCGTTGGTTTCAGGGTCTGCGGGGCCACCAGGTGGGGACAACCCACTTGGGCGCGCCAGGAGAGGGGGGCACGCCCTGGTGGGTTGTGCCCACCCAGGGGCCCCTCTCCGGTAGGTCTTGGCTCCAGAAATTTTTATATATTATATAAAAATTCCTCGCGAAGTTTCGTTCTATTCCGAGAACTTTTATTTCTGCACAAAAACAACATCATGGTAGTTCGGCTGAAAACAGCATCAGTCCAGGGTTAGTTTCATTCAAATCATGCAAATTAGAGTTCAAAACAAGAGGAAAAGCGTTAGGAAAAGTAGATACGTTGGAGACGTATCAGACACCTTCCACGAGAATGACTACAACGTTTGACTCACAACTCCAAATGATGTGAGGGTTTTGCATTGGAAAGTTAATTTGATGTAGCTTCTGTTGATGTACCCCTATATCCCCGTCTCTCCACCACATGGGTGTGGCACACCAAAACATCAAAGGTAAAAACTGACAACATCAGCTTCACTTGAAACTTGTTTCCTCCAAACTTGTTCCTCCAAACCGGTTGCTTCAAGAGCTCATAGGTTGTTGGGTTTCTTCCATGTGATACCTAAGTTCAACCAACAATAATGGGATGAAATCATAGCTGTGTCATCAAGGTTACAAGGTAAACTTAAGTTAGCGTTCACCTGGCCACTTATTAGTTTGCGCGACTTCTTGTGATTGGACCTATAATTGTTGGAGACTTGTCGATGGTTGTGGTGTGCTCATCACAAAATGACAGATGTTTGGTTTCATGTTCGCCTCAACCCATCTTCAGCATAAATTTGAATCGGGTTTGCGTCCGCGTGGGCATGCCTTGTATACTCGCGGCGCCCTCCCATCTCTGTGTGGAACACAACCTCCACTTCTGCCTTTTCTCTCCCAAAACCCTCCATCCTAGAGCCATGTATGACACACACCCACCCTCGTCCCCGTCACGGCCACTAGAGCTGTAGCCCTGAAGAAGTTGAAGAAAAAGGTCACTCCAAAGCAGAGAGTGCTGAGATGTCAAAGTGAGCCAACCGGAGAAGGAAGGACAAGGCAGAAGAAGAAACCGCCGCCGTCTCCGCCGCTCAGGCACGGGTCGCCATTGCAGACACCGAGGTTATCGCTGCAAAATCCGTGCAAAACTGCCCTCCTCTTGCTAGGGATCGGTCAGTCCCTTCTCATAGCCACCACCACAACGGCCAACACGGGCTCGACGGTGGCCCGCCTGCCCAAGCTTCTAGAGTCGCCTTCGGGAGCCCGCACTCATCGGCGTGATCATCTTATATTTGTTTCTTTTTCACGAACTATGAGGCCGGGGTATGTGCGGGGCTCGCGTGATTCTTTTGGTGTAATGTTGTATGACGACATGTCATATGATACTATGCAATTTTACTGAATATATTTGCTATGTTTTATTGAATTATGCCAAATCTTGATTATTAAAAAATAGATAGAGATGACCAACCCGTTGCGGCTACGGAAGGGCTGACATGGATTGGACGCCTGTCCGTTTGGGCGTTTAGTCACCCAAAGGGATAAAAATGGAGCAAATCTTATGTCTGGTTGGGACGGACCGTTGGAGACTTGGAGTTGCCCTTACCACCTCCTCTATCTAGCAGTCACACTAACTTTTTCTTACCATGCTCAGCTATAATCAACTGCTTAATCTTTTTTAACATGTGGCATTACTGGAAGAGCAAAAAGATCCAGTGAGTCTAAAAGTAACCATTTTGTTTGTTTTGCCAATCTCAACGCTGGTTGTCCTGCACGCGAGCATAGGGTTATGCTTGCGCGACAGAAAAGGTGGCAGAGTCTATTACCTTAATTCCCGGGTAATCTTGGAAAGTCTCCGTTCTCTGTAAACTAACTTGGATCTATGCGCGCTAGCAACAATTTTTTTAGGGAAGGCCATCATGGCTAGCTTTATTAGTCACACATCAAAGATACATCGTCTATGAGCTTACTAACTAGGCAATCTGGTGGCTCATTAGTCCAAACACTAGAAAATTGATTACAAAAACTGTAATTAGCTAGCACATGCGCCGCTTGATTAGCCGAACGATAACAATGCTTAAATTTGACCTCCCCCATGGTTAAACCAATATCAACACACTCTGCAAAGATAGCCGCCGCTGCATCCCACCATCTTGTTTGCCAAGTACAAAAGTTTATTACTTCTTGGGAATCATATTCTGCCACCACCCTCTGGAACCCCAAATTTCTTGCCAAATTTAATCTGTCTTTCATAGCCATAGCCTCGGTGGTAACGACACCCGCCGCATAAGGAATATAATTACACTTGGCGGCTAGGAAAGTACCTTTCTCATCTCTTAAGATCACTGTTGTTGCACCCCACCTACATCTGCGAAATATGCTGCATCAACATTTAGTTTAGTGAACTTTGGCTCCGACCTGACCCATCTGTGATCTACAATAGCTGAGTTTTTTATGAAAGCATTATGATAATTATTGGTAATGGCCAAAACTGACAAATGCCACCTATGGGAATGGCTCACTGTGAGTTATTTGACGGCGAGTCCACCAAAGGAACCAGCATCCAACAACTACTATAGGCTTGATGTCCAGGCTTGGTAGAATGGGAAGCGGCGAGTCGGGAAGCAACAAGATATGTTCCATGATCACCGAACCTGAGCGGTCGACCTCGCTCGCCGAAAAAATGAATTCACTCAAGCCTAATCGCCTCGAGAGACCTTGAGCATGTATACATTGAAAGAAAAGGTGACGAATATCTTCAGAGTTCTGATGGAAAATTGGACATGCCCCAACTGCACCCGTGTGCCGGTTGGTGAGTATGCCTTTTAGGGGTAGGATTCCATGAAGTAGCCGCCAACAAAAGATCGAAGTTTTGCGTGGAATAGTGAGCTTCCATTGTGCTGACCAGGCCGCCGGAATCGCAGAACCTCCTGGAGGAGAGAAGTCATTTGCCTAGGACCTAAAAGTATGCATCCATTGCACATGATAAGCCGATTGAACTGAGAATAATCCTCTCCTATCTAGATGCCAAGCAATAAAATCCTCGAAAGCATTGTGATTTAATGGAATTTGCAAGATTCTACGAGCGTCAACTGGACTGAAGATCATCCTTATAACTCTTTCATCCCAGGTACAGGAATTTGGATCAATAAGCTCGCCGACCTTGGTTAACAAGGCTTGGCCACGGGGAGTAATGACCTTTCTGTTTGGACTAGACAGAACCCAAGGGTCACTCCAGATATTTATTTCCTCCCCTGAGCCAATCCTCCAAATATATCCTCTTTTTAACAACTCAAGTCCTTTCATGATACTCTGCCATGTAAATGAATCTCCATTTTTTAAGCTTGCCTGAATTAAACTCCCATTTGGATAATACTTTGCTTTCAATACCTTTGCACATAGAGAATCGAGATTTGTGATAAGACTCCAACATTGTTTGGCCAACATAGCAAGATTAAAAGAGTAAAGATCTCTGAAACCCATGCCTCCTTTACTCTTAGGGTAGCAAAGTTTCCACCAAGAATACCAGTGCATCTTTTTATGCTCTTCATCGTCACCCCACCAAAATTGGGCGATAACGTCTGTGATCTCCTTGCCTATTCCTTTTGGCAAGCAAAATACAGACATGGCAAAAACAGGGATAGCTTGAGCAACAACTTTTAACAGAATTTCTTTACCTCCAATAGATAACTGTTTCTCCATCCAGCCTTGGATTCTCTGTTTGATTCTTTCAATAAAGTGCCTAAAGCAATCACTCCTATCAGCACCCACCATTGCAGGTAGCCCAAGGTACTTATCATATAGTGCTTCAGTATCAATATGTAATTGTTGGCAAATCTCGACTATGGATACGACATTAGTATTAGGGCTACAGAAAATACTAGATTTTGCCAAACTCACCAATTGTCCTAAATTGTGACAGTAGGTATCTAGAACTTGCTGTAAGGAAGCTGCATTTAACACATCTGTGTTCATGAGAATCAAAGAATCATTAACAAATAAAAGGTGTGATACTGATGGTGGATTCCTGCACACTTTAATTCCCTCAATGCCATCAACTTCTTCTTCAAACTGCAATAAACTAGAGAACCCTTCTGCACAAAGGACGGATAGGTAAGGAGAGAGGGGGTCTCCTTGCCTAATGCCTATAATGGGAATGAAAGAATCTGTCTCCTGAGAATTATACCTGACTTTGTATCTCACTGAACTAACACAAGCCATCATCATATCAACAAAATGTTCATGGAACCTTAACTTAAGCATCATATTCCTTAAAAACACCCATTCAGCTCGATCATATGCATTGTGCATATCAAGTTTGACTGCACACACCAGTTCTTCCTGCTTGTTTATTCTTGATTTTATGCACACACACTCATAAGCAATGAGTATATTGTCTGAGATTAGCCTTCCAGGAACAAAAGCACTCTACGTGGGGGAGATTACCTCAGGGAGAATATTCTTCAAACATGCAGCCAACATTTTGGAGATAATTTTATATAGAACACTACACAAACCGATCAGTCTAAATTGAGTTACCAGCTCTCGGGTATCAATCTTAGGGATCATCACAATTGTCGTATCGTTCCATTCAGCTGGAATTTGTCTGAAGTTAATAGAAAGCAAGACCTCATAGGTAATATCGTCACCAAGGATATGCCTGTACATCTTAAAGAAAATAGCATGAAGACCATCAGGGTCAGGAGCCTTTAACTCTCCTATGCTAAACACAACTTTCCGAACATCGTCAGGTGTAAAAGGGGCCAGCAACATATCATTCATTTGCGTAGTGACTTTTGATTCCACTTTTTCCAGGAGAGAAAGGTCGGTTTGCTGCATCTCAGATGTGAACAAGTTCACAAAATAATTCTGGATATGTGGATTCAGTGAATCTGTACCTTCCATCCACACACCATCATTATCTTTTAACTTCTTAATATAGTTTCTTTTCCTTCTAGCCGACGCATATGCCTGGAAAAACCTTGTATTACGGTCACCATTTTTCAGCCATGTTACCCTCGAACTCTGCATCATGTGGATCTCCTCCAGCTCTAGGAGGTATTCAATAAGCTCTGACAGCTCTTTCTTTCTTTCCTAATATGAATCGTCCATAGGACCGGCCATAATTCTCTCTAAATCCTTTTGAGCCTTTTAATCTTATCTTCGGTTTCTTTAGGACTCATTGATCCCAGTCATGGAAC
The DNA here is from genome assembly GCF_003073215.2 of Triticum urartu. Lineage (NCBI taxonomy): Eukaryota > Viridiplantae > Streptophyta > Magnoliopsida > Poales > Poaceae > Triticum > Triticum urartu. The sequence continues at coordinate 567,223,078 of NC_053025.1, forward strand.
TAATCATGCATACGGTTCAGCTTTGTATAAATGTTATTTGCTGTCGGATCACACCCAACTTTATTCCATGCATCAAGCAATGTTTCATTAGACCATTTTCGCGTAGCCACCTTGCCTCAAACCTCCTTGGTTGTCCCAGGCCAGCTTGGTTCGGTAACGAGTAGTACTCCGTATTCACAAGTAAGGTTCGATGATCCCTGTGATTATATTTCAGATTCTCCAAAGCTGCTTCATGGAATAACACTGACCATGCATCATTAATCATGCCCATGTCTAGCCTTTCCCGAATTCTTCCCATTTGCCATGTGAATCGGTCTCCAACAAAACCGCGGTCGCGTAACTCGCAATCCTCAATAGCTGTCTGGAAAGCCATCATATATTGTTGAGGACGAGGGTTATCTCCTTCCTTTTCGTGAAGTGATTGCATTTCATTGAGGTCTCCGATCAGTAACCATGGGAGATCATAGGCACTGTGAAGCTGGCGCATATGATCCCACATCTTATATTTATCTTCCCATCGGAATTCACCATACATCCCGGTTAATCTCCAAGCTTGATTGGCCCCATTATTGACTTGAATGTCTACATGCATACGATCAAGCTCTAGCCTCTGTATATCGATCTCCTTCTTCCAAAACATCAACAATCCACCTTTTGTCCCATCACTAGGGCACACAAGCTTTTGGTCCATCTTCAATCTTTTTCTCAAACACTCTGCCGGATAGCTGTCTAAATGAGTTTCTGATAAGAACATCACATCAGGAGCCCAACTGCGCTGGACATCCACCAACGCACGTACTGCTGCGGTGTTTCCAATGCCGTTGCAGTTCCACGCCAAAACCTTCATTGCTTCTTTCCTCAGCAAACAAACCTCCACAAACTAGAACAATCCAACAGGGGAATACACTCCGTGATGGATTGTACAGAGTAATCCAACTTAGAGTCAGATCATCCCAGCCATGTTCCACCGAACTAGCGATGGAACATATAAAAAACGAATGTGCTGCAGCCTAGAACCACATAGGTAAATGCTCACAACAAATAGAGAAAACCAGCCACGGCACCACACGGCGCCGTCTGGGACAAAGATCGCCGGCCTACGCGCCACCGCCTGGACGGCGGCCGGGTACTGTAAGTACCAGTAGTGCCATGTCCATGTGTTCTGCTGACCATACTTGGCCACTCTCCAGTAACTTTAATACAGTAATTTGAAAAAAAAATCATTGAATTGAAAAAAAGTTCATCCAATTTGAAAAAAATCATCGATTTCAAGATAAGTTCATTTGGAAGAAAAACCATTGAATTGAAAAAAGTTCATCGAACTAGAAAAAAAAGTTAATCAAATTAGAAAAAATGTTCATCGATTTTGTAAAAAATTTCATCAAAATTGAAAAAATTTCAACTAATACAAAAAAATTCATCTTTTTGAAAAAAGGTTCACGAACTTTAAAAACCGAAAATTTAAGAAAACAAAAAAAGGAAAAAAGAAAAAGAAGAAACTGAACCGAAGAACGAAATAAAAGAAAGAAACGAAGTAACTCTGCACACATGAGGTGCCCTGGTGGTTACTGCGCTTACTTTCATAGAATGAGGTCGCGAGCTTGATCCACGTTGGCAACACCTTTTTTCAAATAAAAGTTAACGAACGGGAATAAAGGGAAAATGGGCTGGGCCAGATCATCGCGGGGTGTGTGCCCGTTTGTAATTTTCAAAGAAACGGGCATCTGAATTGCTGAATAGGAAATGCCTTCTTCTATGGGAAACATTTGTACCCGACAGACCGACCGAGTCTTTCGCCGGTCACGCGCGGGTCGTTGGATCATGAGAGATCGTGCGTCTCCCGTCGCGCCTCCCTTGTTGCTTGGTGCACCTGTCCCCCTATGGCCCCATGTGCCCACCCCTTGTTTCTTACTTATCCAACCGATGAAGCCACCAGCCAAACGTTCTCTTCCATCATATCATCTCTCTCGCAACTGAATCTCTCACCTGAGCGCATGAAGCATCCCATCTCCTCTACTCCAATGCAGCTTTTTCTCCTCGGGGGATGGCTCTGCCTTGCACCACAACTAGCAGGGGCTGTAGTCTGCTCTCGTGCGGCAAAAAGAGGTTGTCCTGCTTCTTGCCTGCTTCGGAAGCCGACGGTTCAGGGTGATGTGCCCGGCTACTCGATGCGTTGCGTGCTGCTACAACCTGCAAGTGCGTTGTGCCCTGCGACGAAGAAGAGAGCAAGCCAGAGCTGCAACCATGGCAGCGGGGGATCTACGACGGCGGTACCCAGTGCTACAACCGTGATGGCAAAAGCTACATCCGGCTGCATAGGGAGCTGCAACCCTGGCGACGGGGAGCTGCAACCATGACGGTGGCGGATCTGCGACGGCGACGGCCGGTGCTACAACCGTTACGGCAGAAGCTGCATTCGGCTGTGGGGGAAGCTGCAACCGTGGCAGCCGGGAGCTGCGACCATGGGGGTGTAGGGGAGCTGCTACGGTGGTGCCCCCGTGCTACAACCGATTTTTTATGCTAACTATTTGTAGCTTTCTGGATCATTGGTTGTTGCTTTTGCTAAACTGGTTGTATCTTTTTGAAAATCATTTCGTTCAAGCTTTTTCTTCAAAAATATGTTTCTTTTTGCATCCTTTTCATGAAACCACTGGCTCCAGCCTTTAGAAACACTGGTTGTAGCATTTTGTTCAGCTGGTTGTAGCATTTTTGTTCAGGAACGAGAGTTCGTCCTGTTGGACCAGCGATGCCTTTTGCTACAACCATAGCCTTTTTTGCTGCCACCGGTGACTTTTTTTGCTACATACATGCACGGCGGTGCTGGTCGATGGCAGCGATGCCTTTTTGATACTGCAACCGTTCTGGAGTTTTGCTGGAACCGGCGCCTAAATTTGCTACCATCGCCTTTTTAGGTTTGCTGGAAGGAACCGTCCAAAAGCTTCCACCAGATTTGGTTTTTTTGGAGCCCTCTCCAAAAAATGCTATTTCCAGCTTTTTTTGGCTGCAAGCCATGCCGTCGTTTTCCATATGATGCTGCAACCGGCAATGGTGCGGTCGGCGTCCATGGTGCGACGAACTACAACCGAGGGTCTGCGATATTTTTTGTTACAACCATCCTCGGTAATTGCTACAACCGACGGCGGAATTTGCTACGACGACAAATGAGGCGTTTGCGACCAGCAAGACGTCTTCCTCCATGAGGACGGCGAGCCCAGGGTGGCCGACGAGCGCGCGGAGGCAGAGGGCGAGCGCACGGCGGCAGAGAACGGGGACGGCGCTCTCCTTCTTTCTCCTTTCCCCGCGTGGGAGGTTGACGATGGGTGTGGAGGTGGACGGGAAGAGATCTAACGGCTGCACGGGCATAAATCGGACATATCTGGGCTGACCGGCCCAAAGACTCGGCCGGTGCGCCGGCGCAGAGTGTTGCCCTTCTTCTATACGGCGAGCCAATGCGCAAATACCCACCTGTACCGATTTTGGGGCGAAATATGCTACTGCCTGGCCGAGGGTCATGCATGAATGCATCGGATATTTGTGCAAACCAACTATTAAACTATTACCCTCCACAACGGTCACTTCTTTGGCACAAAGGCGCTCCCTGTGCGTGAATGCTGCCATGTGTCACACGACTAGCGCACCACACGGGAGCATGCATTTTTTTATTTCTGCCCATGTTTTTGGATTTCATTTCTTTTTTCGGCTCTTTGTTTTTGCTTGTTTTTTTTTCTTGGTTTTAGTGGAAAAATACATCTTTTGATAAAAAACACAACATGTGCTTATGTGAGAAGCAGAGTTATGCTTCCCAGAAAGGAAAAAGCACAACATGCATCTCGACGAGAAGCACACAACTGTGCTTGTTGTCGAAGTAAAACCTTGCTTCTTGCAGAAGCACAATCAACCTGACCTTGCTTCTTGCGGAAGCACAAACTGCGCTTCTACGAGAAGCAATGTTGTACTTCCACAGGAAAGGAGCCGTGCTTTTCCCGAAAAGCATGGACAGTGCTTCTACATGCTTCCTAAAAAGGAAAAACGGAACCTGTGCTTACAAGAAAAAGTGAAAAGCGCAGTTGTGCTTCTATGTTTCAGTTTTTCTTTTGGTTTTGTTTTTTCTTCCTTTTTTATCTTTTTATCTATTTTTTAATTATGATTTTTATTCACCATTTCCATTTATTTGGAAAAATATTTATCGAAGCATATCAAGATGGGTTCTAATTTAGAAGATCTTGATGTGAGAAATCCAAGTGTGAAAACAATTAGAAATTTGAATGCACGGTTTAAGAGATAAATTGTTAAAAAAAGAATCTACAAAAAAACTGAAAACTTCCAAGTTGAGACAAGTGGCACACATGCAATGCGACACTTGTTAGCATCATACGAGATTAGTGACCTTTGCAAGGGGTAGCTTTTAATTAGTAACTTTTGATATTTGTGGTTGGCAAGTCTATGTGCCGCTTACTGCGAGTTGTAAGTCCCGCTCGTGTACAACGCGGTTCTAAAAGGGCCGTCCCAAGGAATGTAGCTTCTCCGTCGCTTCGTGTCACTCGTTCTCCTTTTTGGTTTTTTTATTTCCCTTTTTCTTATAAATTTTATTTATACTTTGAAATATCCATACATATAAATAATTGTATTTAACTTGTTTTCTACAGTGATAAAAAATGTTTGCGCAACTTAATTTGTTTTTTGGCATAACAATTATTGAAAAAAAATTCACAACTTTAAAAACCAAACTTCACGTCCAGCAAAGAAGATTTTCTTGATATTAAAAAATATATATACAATGTAAAAAATGTTCACATAATTAAATAAATGTTTTGTATCATTTGGAAAAATGTTTCAGAGAAAAAATAAATCAAAATCTTGCTTTTGTGAAAAAATAATTAATATATTTGAAAAAAGGAAAACCGGTGAAAACCAAAGAAAGAAACAACGAACCTCAAGGGAAACCCAAAGAAAAAGAAAGAACGGGAAAACGGAGAAAACCATAGGAAAACTAAAAAAGATACTCCCTTTGGTCTAAATTAATTGTCGAAGCTTTGGTACAACTCTAATACATTTGAAAAACAGTTGGAAAAGAAAATATTCACACCGGCAGTGAAAATGTTCGCGACATTTAAAAAAGTTGTATACAATGTAAAAAATTATTCACATAGTTAAACAAAATCTTTTGCATCATTTTGAAATTGCTGCAACATGTATTTGAAAAATGGTTAACATGAATTCCCCCCAAATATAGAAAAATTCCATTGAAAACTGTTAAATAATGCATTTGAAAAAAATAAAACAGGTAAAAACAAAAGAAAGAAAAAAGAAAGCCAACGAAATAAAATAAAATAAAATAAAAACAAAAAACAAAAGAGAATAATAGAAATTAATAATAAAATAGTTGTCATACGAAAATATAGAAGGTTCACAAAAGGACAAGAAAGAATAAAAGCATGACAACCAATGAAAACCGTATAATAAAATAGTAAAAAAGAGAAAACCGTTGAAATCCTTAATAAACATAGAAACCGAACAATAAAAACAAGTAAAAACAGGACCAATTCAGATAGTTAGACAACTAAAGAAAAAAAGGAACCCGTCAATGACCCGAGCAGCGACCGAGTGAGCGACCTGATTTATGGGCAATGCCGAGTATCTAGACATGTTTTCTCTTTTAGGAAAAAAGGATCAACTAACTGAGGGGTATCCCTTACGAGAGCACCATTTCGCGTGCTATTAGCCGCCGCCACGTGTCGCATGTTGGCCGATCCATCGAGTTTTTTTTTCTATATGCATTTTTGGGTTGTACACCCTCTGTAAACTAATATAAGAGTGTTTAGATCTTTATCTAAACACTCTTATATTAGTTTACAGAGGAGTTGATGGTTGTTTTTGTAATTTTTGGCCTTTCGATTTTGGCCCGGTTTTACCTCGGTTTTGGACCAAAATTTTTTCCTGTAAAAGAGTTCGTCAAAACCTATCAAAATGGGATCAATTTAGAAGATCTCGACTTGAGAAATCCAACGGTGTAAACAGTTCGGGATTTGGACGCAAGGTTTAAGAGATAAAACGATTTGAATAAATGAATCATGAAAGAGGAAACATATGCGTCAATTGTTGCAACCTTTGCAAAAAATACTGCTTAACTAGTGATTTCAGAAAAAAAAGGTATCCAGATCACTACATTAGGCGTGCGCAAAACATATATCTCACTTATAGCGGGTGATCGTTCCGTCTCGCCTGATACTTTTTTTCTACCCGCATTCTAACTCGGCCGGCCTGTTTGCTCGTTTTTCTTATCGTGGGCAGTAGTCTCGCCTGATGGGCGTACGGGTTTGGACCCCACCCCCCATTTTTCCTTTATCATTTTCTTTTATATTTTATTTCGGTTTTATCTGTTTCTTTTTCAGGGATTTTCATTTTTCATGTTTTCCTCTTTTTTTTCATTGTTTTTGTTTCGTTCTTCCACAGTTTTCACTGTTTTTTCGGTTCTTTTTTGCTTTATTTTTCTCGGTTTTTGCTGTTTTTTTGCCCTTATTTCTTTCTTCATTTTTAGTCTTTCATCACTTTTATTCGCTGCTCTTTGTTTCTGTCTCATCTTTCTCTGCTTACATTTTTTTGTATTTTTTCTTCAGTTTTCTTTTTTTAGTTTCTCGATTTTTTCTTTTCTTTTTATTGTTTTTTCATTTCTCTGTCTTCCTTTCTCAATTTTCATTGGTTTCCTTATTTTTTAACATGTCCAACTTTTTTCAGTACAAATTCTACATTTTCGTATCCATCTGAAAACTTTTTTATGTACTCATTTAAAATTTGAATTACATGACTACTTTTTTTGAAAATTATATATTTTTTATGTCTACATTTTTTCATACACATTGTATATTTTTGTTATATATCTAAATCATGTTTTGAATACATGTTTGATGTTTTTGAAACACAAGATACACATTTTCAGTACATGGTCAACATTTATCGATACATGGTGCACATTTTTATAATGGCAATTAATTTTCGTAAATACCATGACATATTGATATGTATTTTAACATTATTTAAATACAGGACATGTCTACTTTTATTCAATGTATGTTCCTCATTTTTATATACATAAGTAATTTTTTATAGATGTTTAACATTTTCTAAATACATGAGCAACAATATTTTTTCATATACATTGTATTTTTGTATAGATGACAAACATTTATTCTATAGTCAATTTTGAATACTTGATCAAGATTTTGCAATATTTATTTATTTTTTAAACGTTTAATTAACCTTTTTAAATACATGTTCAGCTTTTTTCATGCACATTTTAATTTTTTTTGTATAATTTGTTTCTATAAACATTCAAAATTTTCAAATATTTTTAATGTAATTTTTTAAATATATATTTTAAATATTTGGACGTATAATTTTTTAAATGAAAATGAAAAAACAAAAACGAAAACATGAGAAAACAAAACAGAAAAAAAGAGGCTGTGGCGACCCCCGTGCAACAGGACCGGCCCGTCTCTTGCCTTGAGGCGAGAGGCTGGTGCGCCAGCCAGTAGTGGGTTATGTTTTGATTAGGCCATCCCGGAGATCTTGTATTCATCGTATGAACATTGAGACGGAGTAATAAACTTGGTGAGATTCTTAAAAACAAAGAGTAGTGGGCAAGCACAATACAAATGTTTTTATTTTCTGTTTTTAACGTGTGGCCTTCTTTTTACTTTTCTTTCTTATGTTTGCATTCCAAAAAATGCTCTAAAGTAAAGATATTATATATATGTGGAAAAAATTATGTTCATTTAATTTATTAATAGTATTCACCTAGTATTATAAGATATTTGGGGAATATAATTGTTCTAATCATTTTCATAAAATGTTTGTATCAATAAAAGTTATTTCACATGTATTCAAGAAAATAATAATTCTTAACGTGTATTTAAAAAACATCTATCATGTATTAAATATTCATGATGTCTTTGCACAATGTTCACTGTGTATAAGAAAATTTGGAACTTGGATTAGAAAATGTTCAGTGTGTATTTTAAAATACATTCATCTTGTTCTTTTTAGAATATTCTACGCGTATTTGAAATCAATATTCATGATGTTTTTTAGAAAATGTTCAAGGTTTATCAGAAAAATGTTTCACATATATTGAAATGTGTTTAATGTCTATTTGAAAAAATTTCAACGTGTATTTAAAAATGTTTAACATGTTTTTCGGAAAAATCTTCATCAAGTATTTGAAAAATATTTAGCTTTTAACAAAAAAGGGTCATCGTGTATAAGAAAAATGTACGCCATGTATATGGAAAGGTCAACATATTGGAATAATAATTTAAATAAATAATGAAAGATAAAAAGGGAAAAAAGCCAAAATAAAAAGAGGAAAGAAAAACACAGAAAAAGAAAAAAAAATCCACTTGGAACCTTCCCAAAACCGGCCGAAACTGGTTGAAGTTTCCATGAACGAGTATGCCAAACACTCGCTAACCCATTGCATTGGCCGCCCCAACTTATTTCTCCTGTAGGTGTGGTCGATAGTTCTCTCGTATCAAGCGAGATATAAACATGCCGGAGTGCCTGTTACATAAATGCAATGTCTCACGAGATAGACCGAGTACAAGGGGGTCATATCGGCCTACCAAATTAGCTTCTGTTTTGGAAACTTTCTATTCGGGTCATGGGGGGAAGGTTTCGATTGGGTTTTTTTAAGTTCTCCGTGGTTCTCTGCTAGTTTTTCTGTTTTTCATCCCGGCTTCGTATTTTTCTGTGTATTTTTATTTTTTTCTCCTTTTCTTTTTAGGTGTTTACATATTTATCTTTGTTTCTTTACATTTTCATTCTCAAATTTATGAACTTTTTTAGCGTGCCTGATTTTAGTGTACACCTTTTTTATATGTCCTCAAGATTTTTTAAACTTTGTGCAAACAAAATTTAACATTGCATTGAAATAAATAATTGCAAGAACTTCTTTAAATACACGTTGACAATTTTTAAAATAGTAGTTGAGTATTTTTCAAATGCACATTAATGTTTTTTCCCATTGAACATTTTCTGAATGCGTGATTGAACATTGGCACATATTTACATACATTTCATAAGTGCTATAATTTTTTTTAATTGGTATATATATTTTTTATATGTCATTAACATTTCCCAAACTTGCATGAACCAGTGTTTTACCTTTATTAACATATTTAAAAATGTAATGGAAAATTTAGTAAACAGTTTTTTTTAGAATCTATTTCGCAAACAGTTGGACATATTTTGTTGAATCATACGAACATTTTTTATAAATGTATTAATTTTATGAAAAATGCCGAATACTTTTTTAAGCTATGCGAATTTTTTTATATATACATATATGACATTTTCAGAGAAAAGTTTTTTTCCTAAATACATATTTTACGTGAATCAATCCGTGGTTGGATGGTTAGCAATATAGTGGTATGCCAAACCCACGAGGGGTCAAGTCCTAGACTTGACATTGATGCTCGCATTTTCTACATTTATTTTCAGGTGTTCTGGCGATGTGTGTTCAGTTGGAGAAGACGTTCACGTCGGCTACGAATACGTCTTTGGGGACTTCGTCTGTCTCAAGATTATGTGCCGTCTCAGTCTATCAAAGATGCTCATAGAGGTAGGGTATGCGTGCATGCGTTCATAGAGGTCCGCATGTGTACTATGCTATTTTTTACACATTTTACAATATTTCTAAAAATAATGAAAAATAAAAGAGAAAAAAACCAATATGCGTACGTGTGCTAGATCACGTCAGGATAAGGTCTCCCTCCTGCGCTTGGCCCAGCCCATCTAACTAGGTGTTCTAGGCGTTGTATACATCAGGATCGGCATAGGTGATACTAGCCCGCATAGGTGCAGCGGTACGCCACGCCCGTGTATGAGCCTATCATTTTGAAAATTTTGTAGTCTAATTTGTTCTGAAAATGTACAATGGGTGAGCACTGGTTGAAGATAGTATATTGTCTAGCTAAATGGTTTATAGATGTAGATAAAGAGAAAAGGTTGGTGGAGTAGAGCTTGTTGCTTGTTAGTACTCTGGATGTTTTTCTCTTGGTCATCATGCTTGGATGGTTTGCTTCAGACCATAATGATTTGTCGTCATTCTCTTCATTACAGAATTCTTTCTGTGCTCGGTTTTTGTCCTCTTGTTTTTGCCGTTGGCCTCTATGATTGGATGATTTGCTTGATTGGATGATTTGCTTCGAACCTTCCCTCAAGACCTTATATGGTAAGGAATCACATGTTCACCTAAGTTTCATACATAAGCAAAAGAGGGCCGCAAAAAAATAGCAAGAAAAAACCCTCAAGAAAGAGTTTTTCAGGCATTAACACGACCTAGAGCTAACAAAGACCGTAGATTTCATTTTTATGAGAATGAAAACTTGATATTATATAATTGTAGTTTTCATGCTTCTTTAGTTCTTTAATTCTTATGCAACACATTATGCAACCCTTTCAGCTATATACATACGACTTTATATTTATATAAATGACCAGCGATAAAATTTATTAGATTATAACTTGTGAGATTGATTTTTTTTTTTCAGAATATAACCCAACTAACCTAATATCATGCTCTGGTTATTCTTCGTATGAACCACCACAATTTAAAACCTCTTTTGTTACCAAAATGAATGTGTTGGAAGAACATTTAAAATGAAGTGATAACTTATACTAAAACTAATGGTAGCAACCAAGCGGTTTGAAACTCTTGCATGATCACTTGAGGGGAAAGACTGTCTTGAGGACTAACCATAGCCATACTAAGAGGCCCACCTATTTAACAAAACCAACATTGTTTCAGGGAACACACTGATTTTTCAAAGCCATTGTAGTAGATAAAATTTAGGGAAAATTTTAGATTTACTGCAAAAAACCCTGAATAATGATGTATTCTATGGCCTCGAACACCATCGTAGATCAAAATATAAGTCACTACCACAATGCACCAGAGTGGATTTGTTGACATCTTCTGAGAATAATATTTTAACCGCACATACTTTACATGTCCTTGTTCGAGGTCTACAGAAATAAAAGCATTCTGCTTAAGCAAAACATAAAATTTCTAAAAAATTTCATAATGGGCCGGTGAAGCGCCTGGGGTGCTCCGAGGGGAGCACAACCCACCAGGGCGCGGCTGGAGGCCCAGGCGCGCCTTAGTGGGTTGTGCCCACCTCGGGTGCCCCCCAGACCGCATCTTTGCTCTATAAATACCCCAATATTCCAGAAACCCTAAGGGAGTCGACGAAAATCAATTCCAGCCACCGCAGAGTCCAGAACCACCAGATCCAATCTAGACACCATCACGGAGGGGTTCACCACTTCCATTGGTGCCTCTTCGATGATGCATGAGTAGTTCTTTGTAGACCTTCGGGTCCGTAGTTAGTAGCTAGATGGTTTCCTCTCTCTCATTTGATTCTCAATACAATGGTCTCTTGGAGATCCATATGATGTAACTCTTTTGCGGTGTGTTTGTTGGGATCCGATGAACTTTGAGTTTATGATCAGATCTATCTCTTTTTATCCATGAAAGTTATTTGAGTTTCTTTGATCTCTTATATGCATGATTGCTTATAGCCTCGTATTTCTTCTCCAATATTTGGGTTTTGTTTGGCTAACTTGATCTATTTATCTTGCAATGGGAAGAGGTGCTTTGTAGTGGGTTTGATCTTATGGTGCTTGATCCGAGTGACAGAAGGGGAACCGACACGTATGTATCGTTGCTACTAAGGATAAAACGATGGGGTCTATTTCTACATAAATATATCTAGTCTACATCATGTCCTCATTCTTATTGCATTACTCTGTTTCTCCATGAACTTAATATACTAGATGCATGCTGGATAGCGGTCGATGTGTGGAGTAATAGTAGTAGGCAGGAGTCGGTCTACTAATCTTGGACGTGATGCCTATATAATGATCATTGCCTGGATATCGTCATGGTAATTTGAAGTTCTATCAATTGCCCAATAGTAATTTGTTTACCAACTGTTTGCTATTTTTCTCGAGAGAAGCCACTAGTGACACCTACGGCCCCGAGTCTCTTTCTCATATTATTTGCCTTTGCGATCTATTTTATTTGCCTTTTATTTTCAGATCTATTAAACAAAAAATACAAAAATACCTTGCTGCAATTTGTTTTATTTGGGGTTCGATCTATCAATATTTACAACTCTCTCACGTCTGTTTGCCAATTTCTGGCGCCGTTACCCGAAAGGGATTGACAACCCCTTTTACACGTCGGGTTGCGAGTACTTGTTATTTGTGTGCAGGTGCTGTTACGTAGTGTTGCTTGGTTCTCCTACTGGCTCAATAACCTTGTACTCATCACTGAGGGAAATACCTACCATCGCTATGCTGCATCATCCCTTCCTCTTTGAGGAAATACCGACGTAGTTCTACCAAACATCAAGCTCCTATTGAGAAAGAGACTTTGCTCTTATATGTGGCTGCTAACAGTAAGGTTGTCAGTGTGGCGATTGTTGTGGAGCGCAAAGCAGCGGGTAAGGAGTACCCTGTCCAGCGGCCGACTTATTATCTCAGTGAGGTGTTAATTGAATCCAAGCAGAGATACCCACATTGGCAGAAGCTAGTATATGGGGTATTCATAGCCAGTCGCAAGATGAAGCATTATTTTTTGGTCATTCCATTACTGTGGTCAGCTCTGCTCCTTTGGGGGATATTATTCAGAACTGAGAAGCAACATGCCGAGTGGCCAAGTAGGCCATTGAGTTTGGACCCCATGGTTTGAAATATATGCCAAGGACAGCTATCAAGTCTCAAGCTCTTGTGGATTTCATCAATGATTGGACATAATTGTAGACGCCTGAGGAGAAGCTGGATAACACTTACTAGAAAATTCACTTTGACGGGTCTAGGCAGCTGGAGGGCTCGGGGGCTAGAGTTATTTTGACCTCCCCACGAGGTGACAAATTTTGCTATGTTTTAAGGCTAATGTTTCCTTACACTAATAATGTAGCTAAGTATGAGGCCCTGCTCCATGGCGTTCGCGTGGCCAAAGAGATGAATTTAAGCCGGGTGAGGTGCTTTGGCAACTCAGATTTGGTGGCTCAGCAAGTTTCAGGCACTTGGGATTTTAAAGACCTGCTCATGGTGGCTTATCACCGGGCAGTTGATAATATTGCTGGTCACTTCAAAGGTTATTAGGTGGAGCATGTTGATCGCAGAAAGAATGAGGCGGCTGATTCTTTAAGCTGGCTGGGGTCTCAGCGTAAACCGGTGCCCCCTAATGTTTTTCTTAATGTATTGAATAATCCTTCAGTTAAGTTGCCAACAGAGGAGGATCTTGCTATTCCTGACCCAGAGGCACAGTTGGTGGCAGCTCTCCATGCTATTCATAATTGGACAATTCCATATTTGGCTTATATGACCCGGGGCGAGTTGCCTGAGGATGAAACTTTGGCCAGGAAGATAACCCGACGGTCTAAGTCTATGACCATTGTCAATGGCAAGTTACACCGATGCAGTGTCACAGGCGTGTTCCAGCATTGTGTTTCTCCTGAAGAAGGTCGTGAGATTCTAAGGGAAATCCATGAAGGTGATTGTGGTCATCACACCGGCTCTAGATCTCTGGTGGCTAAAGCTTTCCGCCATGGATTTTATTGGTTGACGGCTCATGCTGATGCAAAAGATCTTGTTAGCAAGTGTGATGACTGTTAGAAATTTTCTCGACGGGCTCACGTGCTGGGTCAAGAATTGAGGATGATTCCAATTACTTGGCCATTTGTAGTCTGGGGGCTTGATATGGTTGGACCTTTCAAGAGATCTAATGATAAGAAGATCCACCTCTTGGTGGTGGTTGACAAATTTACCAAGTGGGTTGAGGCAGAGCCGGTCAGTAAGTGTGATGCAGCAACATCAGTTCAATTCATAAAGGAAGTAATCTTCCGTTTTGGTTACCCTCATAGTATCATAACTGACAATGGCACTAATCTATCCAAGGGTACTATGAGAGAGTTTTGTCAACGAGAGCATATTTGTCTTGACGTCTCATCAATGGCTCACCCACAGTCTAATGGTCAAGTTGAGAGGGCCAATCAGGAAATCTTGAGAGGTATAAAGCCCTGGCTCATGGTTCCATTGCAGCGAACGCCAGGTTGTTGGGTTGAGGAGTTACCCTCTGTAATTTGGAGCATCAATACTAATCCCAATAGGTCAATAGGCTATACGCCCTTCTTCATGGTCTACGGGGCAGAGGCGGTTCTTCCAAGCGATATCCGTCATGACTCGCCCCGTGTGGCGGCTTATGTTGAACCTGTTAATGAAGAAGCATGCCAGGATGCACTTGATGTGTTGGATGAGGAGCGTGACCTTGCGGCGGCTCGTTCTCCGATATACCAACAACATTTTGGTCGTTACATGGATAAATATTTTAGGTAGCATTCCACATAAAAATTCTGTTTTTATCATTTACCTACTCGAGGACGAGCAGGAATTAAGCTTGGGGATGCTTGATACGTCTCCAATGTATCTATAATTTTTTATTGTTCCATGCTATTATATTATCTGTTTTGGATATTTTATATGCATTAATATGCAATTTTATATGATATTTCAGACTAACCTATTAACCTAGAGCCCAGTCCTAGTGCCACTTTCTGTTTTCCCTTGTTTTAGAGTTTCGTAGAAAAGGAATACCAAACAGAGTCCAAACGGAATAAAACTTCCGCGATGATTTTTCTTGGACCAGAAGACACCCAGGAGACTTGGAGTGCAAGTCAGAAGAGCCACGAGGCGGCCACAAGGGTGGAGGGCCTAGGGAGTCCTGGATTAGGGGGTCCTCGGACAGCCGGACCATATCCCTTGGCCGGACTATTGGACTATGAAGATACAAGATTGAAGACTTCGTCCCATGTCCGGGTGGGACTCTCCTTTGCGTGGAAGGCAAGCTTGGCCGTTCGGATATGTAGATATCCTCCCTTGTAACCGACTTTGTGTAACCCTAGCCCCTCCGGTGTCTATATAAACCGGAGGGTTTTAGTCCGTAGGACAACAACAATCATACCATAGGCTAGCTTCTAGGGTTTAGCCTCTCCGATCTCGTGGTAGATCAACTCTTGTAATACTCATATCATCAAGATCAATCAAGCAGGAAGTAGGGTATTACCTCCATCGAGAGGCCCGAACCTGGGTAAACATTGTGTCCCCCGCCTCCTGTTACCATCTGCCTTAGACGCACAGTTCGGGACCCCCTACCCGAGATCCGCCGATTTTGACACTGACATTGGTGCTTTCATTGAGAGTTCCACTGTGTCGTCATCGTAAGGCTTGATGGCTCCTTCGATCATCGGCAACGATGCGATCCAGGGTGAGGTTTTCCTCCCCGGACAGATCTTCGTATTCGGCGGCTTCGTACTGCGGGCCAACTCGCTCGGCCATCTAGAGCAGATCGAGAGCTACGCCCCTGGCCATCAGGTCAGGTTTGGAAGCTTGAACTATACCGCCGACATCCTGGAGACTTGATCTTCGACGGATTCGAACCCATGTCAGGTACGCCGCACAGTCACGATGAGCATGATTTAGCTCTGCCATCGGACAGTGTTCAGGAGATCACACCTGTAACTACTCCGACCCTCAATCCAGAACAGATCGCGCCATCCGAGGATGGGTGGATGGACCCCACCACGGAGGCCGCACTCAGCGGCGATAGAGCCGAATACTAACTTCACCTCCTATGAGGCCTGTGTTGCCAGACACTCAGATTCGTCCCAGGCCATAGACTCCGAACCGCCCGCGTCCGTGCCCATCCAATCTGATTGGGCACCGATCATGGAGTTCACCTCCACGGATATCTTTCAGCACTCGCCCCTAGGCGACATGCTAAACTTATTACGGTCTCTCTCCTTGTCAGGAGACCCTTGGTCGAACTATGTCTGGCTCGAGTGGGAAGCGGACGACGAAGAAATTCGTTCCCCACCAACCACCCACTTAATAGCCACTGTCGATGACTTAACCGACATGCTTGATTTCGGCTCTGAAGACATCGACGGTATGGATGCCCATGCGGGAAACAAACAGGAACCACCGCCCACAGGGCGTTGGACCGCCACTTCATCACATGATATATACATGGTGGATACACCCCAAGAAAATGATGACAAGGAACGGGAGGAAGCAGCGAAGGACAATTCCCCCGAGAAGCAACCAAAGCGATGACGTAAGCGCCGCTCCAAATCCCACCCTGGCAAAAACAGCGATAACAATGCAAGAAGGAGTAACACCCCGGTCGACCCCAAAGGAGACAATGACCACATGAACCCAGCGGTGGAGCAGGGTGAACCAGTGGACGGCGAACATAGTACGGAGCCGCTGTCAGGTCATGACGACCCTGAGGGTAAAACTCATCAACCTGTCTCCGGAGACATGAATAGTCCGGACGACGATGCACACATCATCCCTAAAAGACACTTGGAGCAAGAGAACTTTCATAAAAGGCTCATTAAAACCGTGCGGAGCCTGAAGAAGCAGAAGCAAAGGCTTAAGACCGCATAGAATACGCTCAACAGCAGATGGAATAAAGTGCTTGACACAGAAGAAAAGTACGGCGGTAATCGCCACACAAAAAGCTATCCAAAGCGCAAGCTGTTGCGTGAATTCGACGACGAGTCCTTAGAGCCCACTCAGCCGGAAAATAAAACGGCCGATCAACCGGACCGGCCACCCCGTGGTCGCGACAGGGCGGTTAACGATGACGTACACAAGTCAGCACATGACCTACGTGAGGACCTACACAAAAAAGCCAGTTTGACTAGGTCCATTTATGGATCTAGGAAGCGCGTTCCGGCACAGAATCATCATCGCCCAAATGACTATACTGACAGAATAATGGTTCGGAATCAAAACCGAACACTACAACCGTCAGACACACCCAAATACAGGGGTGCCGCGCACCCCCTATGCTTCACCGATGAGGTACTGTATCATGAATTTCCAGAAGGATTCAAACCCATGAACATAGAGTCATACGACGGAACAACAGACCCTGGGGTCTGGATTGAGGATTTTATCCTTCACATCCACATGGCTCGTGGAGATGATCTCCACGCCATCGAATACTTGCCCTTAAAGTTGAAAGGACCAGCTAGGCACTGGTTGAAAAGCCTCCCCGAAAACTCAATTGGAAGTTGGGAAGAGCTCGAGGACGCTTTCAGGGCTAATTTTCAAGGGACCTATGTCCGACCTCCGGATGCAGACGATTTAAGTCACATAATTCAACAACCCGGAGAGTCAGACTGAAAGCTTTGGAACAAATTTCTAACTAAGAAGAATCAAATTGTCAATTGCCCGGATGCCGAAGCCTTAGCGGCTTTCAAACATACTGTCCGGGATGAATGGCTTGCCAGAAACCTCGGCCAGGAAAAACCAAGGACAATGGCAGCCCTAACAAGCCTTATGACCCGCTTTTGCGTGGGCGAGGATAGTTGGCTGGCCCGCAGCGGCACCAGCGACCCAAGCACATCTGAAGTCAGGGATGGCAATGGAAAACCACGACACAATAAAAGAAAGTGTCGAAGCAACGCAGACAGCCCAGACAACACGGCGGTAAACACCGGATTTAGGGGCTCTCGACCCGGTCAATAGAAAAAGCCATTCAAAGGCAGCAGAGATCGACCGTCCAGCCTGAACAAGATTCTGGACAGATTATGTCAGATTCACGGCACCTCCGATAAACCTGCAAATCACACCAACGGAGAGTGCGGGGTCTTTAAGCAGGCCGGCAAGCTAAACGCCGAACACAAGGGGAGGGAGACACCAAGTGAAGACGAGGATGAGCCTCACCAACAAAACACCGGGGACCGAAAAAATTCCCACCAGAAGTCAAAACAGTGAACATGATCCACGTAACGAAGAGGAGGAGCACACACGCGCTCCGAGACGTATGCACCGTAGAGCCCGTTACCCCCAAGTTCAACCCTTGGTCGGCCTGCCCAATCACTTTTGATCGCAGGGATCACCCGACTAGTATCCGGCACGGAGGATCGGTTGCCTTGGTACTAGACCCAATAATTGACGGATACCATCTCACCCGAGTCCTTATGGACGGCGGCAGTAGTCTTAATCTGATATATCAAGACACACTTCGCAAAATGGGGATAGACCCAACAAGAATCAGCCAAAGCAATACTACCTTTAAAGGAGTAGTACCAGGCCCAGAGGCCCGCTGCACAGGCTCTATAGTACTATAGGTTGTATTCGGTTCTCCCGACAACTTCCGAAGCGAAGAATTAACCTTCGACATCGCTCCATTCCGAAGCGGCTATCAAGCACTACTCGAAAGAACAGCCTTCGCTTGTTTTAACGCAATACCGCATTACGCTTATCTTAAGCTCAAGATGCCCGATCCACGTGGCATCATCATAGTTAGCGAAAACTCAGAGCGTTCCTTACACGCAGAGGAATGTACGGCGGCTTTCGCGGCCGAACACTGAATGACCCCTCAAACCAAAATAAATGATCGGTCATCAAGACCGCGGACATGGCTAGACGAGTCCGGCACTCCCCTCGTTGTAACAGTTTAGATAAACCCGAGATTGGGTCGATGGATATACCCCCATAGGTGGCGCTAGGGGCTTCCCGCATGTAAAAATGACTATAGTTCGGTTTGACCTCACTTAGATTGAATTTCAATGGTCTATTAATAATAACCAATTTACCGTACGTAGGCTTTCATCTAGGTTTTTTCTCTCTTGCAGATGACAATCGTGCTACACCCTTCCAGGACACGGCACAACGGAGACACAGGCGCAGACATGCAGCAGGGCCCCGCTCAAAGGTTTCTTTTTAGATTAAGACCATGTGTAAACCTTTCTCACTGTCTCTTGTTGCTTTACGCCCTCCGGATACTTAACACAACCGAGGGGGATGCTGATGTTATTGGCATTTTCGCCATGTCAGACTAATGCACGTACCTGGAAATTCAGGGTTCATTATCAAGGGCTTTGCTTAGCCCGGTATATGTTGTAAAATCCGAATACCTTAGGGAGTGTTCGGCGTCGCGAGTTTGGCCTTATATGCATCAGCTCCGAATCATGTCTTTGGTCAAATGTTGGGTTTGCCCGGCTCTCGTGTTTTGCTACCTTACGTTTCGCTCTATAGGCTATGGTGGCACCGGGAGAGTTACTGCGATTGTGCCTTGGTTCATCTGGGTGAGCACCTCAGTAGAGAAAGCCGAAAACTGACTGTCATGATAAAGCGCGAGACTAGTCAACCACTCGATGACTCAGCAGAATCTTCGCGATTCCTCCGCATTAACGAAGGACCGGTTTCCCGGTCATGTATGTATGCGCACCGTATTCGAATAAGCGCGGAGGTACTAGGGGCTATATAGTAGCCCCACTTTCAAACTCCTATGGCTAAGTGAAAGTGTTAAAGCAATATAGCCCGGTTGCCTTGTTCGCCATGCTATCACCTCCTTCATGGACCAAGACGTTGGATCAAGTGTGAATACGTGCTTTTTCGTACACCGCCGCATTATGTGCGTGGGGGGCTGAAGCCGGCGACTGCAAACTTTCAGGTTATATACATACACAAAACGGCCGCACAGGAGGCATCATAATACTTTCAGGCAAAAGTATAAACATACCCTTCATAATTCAAAGAATATTGTTTTTACAATTGGGACACATGTCACTCGAACATGATACTCTTCGAGCACTGTGCCTCTATTAACCGAGCACCTTCTAGGACTTCTCCCAAATAGTGCTCGGTCGAGACCTGGCCTACGGCCGGACCCTGGGTTGCAATAGCGGTAGCATCCATCTCTGCCCAGTATGTCTTAACACGGACAAGAGCCATCTGCGCACCCTTTATGCACGCCGACTTCTTTATAGCATCGATACGCTGCACAGCACCAAGGAATCGTTGCACTAAACCAAAATAACTATTCGGCTTTGGCCCTTCCGGCCAAAGATGATCCACGACAGACCTCATAGCAAGCTCGGACAACCTATGGAGCTCTGCCCACTCGGCCATTTGCTCATTTAAGAGCAGTGGACGCGTCGGAGCACTGAACTGCGACCAGAACAACTTCCCTACTTCATGATCTTCTTGATCTTTGAAAAACGCAGTCGCATCAGCAGCACTCATTGCCAAGTCCGCATACGCGTCTGCAGCACTCCATAATCGATCCATAGGGGCATACTTCGGATCTCCGAACTTCGTCCGCAACAAAAAGGGCTTCCCAGCCGTGATATCTCCGGCTTGACGGAGCTCCTCCGCTGCCGCTCTGATTTTAGAACGGGCTCCTTGGCTGCCTCCACGGCTCTCTTCAGGTCAGTCGCTCTCACTTGGCTTTCCTTTTCAAGAAGCTCATATCGGCCGGCGGCATCTTTCAGCTCAACATCCATCTTGGCTATTTTATCTTTGCTCTTGCAATGAGCAGCCTATTCGGCTCTTAAGTCTTCGGCCACCTTTAGGGCGGCCGCATCACTTCTTCTGGCTTGTTCCTTGCCTCGGGCAAGTTCCGCCCGAAGGGTCTCCACGGTGGCAGCTCCATCTGCAGTCACATCATACATTAGATACTAGCATCATGCTCCTCTTAATATATGTTGACCACCCTAAAATACATACCCGTGCCTTGTCAAGCCGCTTGTTCACAAGCATAATGTCGGCATCTGCCGCGTCAAGTTGCCGGCTTAGTCCGACAAGCTCGGCAGCCCGGCCAGCCACCGGACCGTCAGCCGCCTGCATAGGATAGACGCGTGATCATTACCTGGATTAGGATTCTCTGTTTGCCGCCTCTCGACCGCAACCAGAGTCTCAGGGGCTACTACCGGTATAGAGCACACCCAGCGAGTGCGGTACCGTCAAAAATTTATATATTACTGATAACCCACAAGTATAGGGGATTGCAACAGTTTTCGAGGGTAGAGTATTCAACCCAAATTTATTGATTCGACACAAGGGGAGCCAAAGAATATTCTCAAGTATTAGCAGCTGAGTTGTCAATTCAACCACACCTGGAAAATTAATATCTGCAGCAAAGTATTTAGTAGCAAAGTAATATGATAGTAGTGGTAACGATAGCAAAAGGTAATAGTAGCAAAAGTAGTGTTTTTGGTATTTTGTAGTGATGATAGCAATAGCAACGGAAAAGTAAATAAGCGAAGAACAATATATGGAAAGCTCGTAGGCAATGGATCGGTGATAGAGAATTATGCCAGATGTGGTTCATCATGTAACAGTCATAACCTAGGGTGCCACAGAACTAGCTCCAATTCATCAATGTAATGTAGGCATGTATTCCGAATATAGTCATACGTGCTTATGGAAAAGAACTTGCATGACATCTTTTGTCCTACCCTCCCATGGCAGCGAGGTCCTAGCGAAAACTAAGGGATATTAAGGCCTCCTTTTAATAGAGTACCGGGCCAAAGCATTAACACATAGTGAATACATGAACTCCTCAAACTACGGTCATCACCGGTAAGTATCACGATTATTGTCACTTTGGGGTTAACGGATCATAACACATAATAGGTGACTATAGACTTGCAAGATAGGATCAAGAACACTCATATATTGATGAAAACATAATAGGTTCAGATCTGAAATCATGGCACTCGGGCCCTAGTGACAAGCATTAAGCAAAGCAAAGTCATAGCAACATCAATCTCAGAACATAGTGGATACTAGGGATCAAACCCTAACAAAACTAACTCGATTACATGATAAATCTCATCCAAGCCATCACTGTCCAGCAAGCCTACGATGGAATTACTCACGCACGGCGGTGAGCATCATGAAATTGGTGATGGAGGATGGTTGATGATGACGATGGCGACGGATTCCCCTCTTCGGAGCCCCGAACGGACTCCAGATCAGCCCTCCCGAGAGGTTTTAGGGCTTGGCGGCGGCTCCGTATCGTAAAACGTGATGAATCCTTCTTCTTTATTTTTTTCTCCCCGAAAGCAAATATATAGAGTTGGAGTCAAGGTCGGGGGAGCTCCAAGGGGCCCACAAGGTAGGGGGGCGCGCCCTAGGGGGGCAGGCACGCCCCCCACCCTCGTGGCTAGGGTGTGGGCCCCATGGTCTTCATATTTTGCAAGGATTTTTTATTATTTCCGAAAAGATGTTCCGTGAAGTTTCAGGTCATTCCGAGAACTTTTGTTTCTGCACATAAATAACACCATGGCAATTCTGCTGAAAACAGCGCCAGTCTGGGTTAGTTCCATTCAAATCATGCAAGTTAGAGTCCAAAACAAGGCAAAAAGTGTTTGGAAAAGTAGATACGACGGAGACATATCAATTACTTTGCGTACCTCAAAGCCTCTTAGCTGGCTCGCAAAAGCTTCATGCAACCCACTTTTGGCGGATGAGATCCTCTCGATCATAGTACCCATTAAGGTACGATGCTCCTCTGAGATTGCCGCTTGCTCCAACAGATTCATCAGTGCGTCCGGTTGCGCACCGGACAATCCCAGACTCTTTCTGTCGCTCCCCTTAGGAGCCGAATACTCCGGACTTCGGGTAGCCGAAGGGATACTTTCTGGCCTTGGCGGATCAGGAGAAATCCTCCGTGATGACACCTCAGGGTGATCCGCCCCAGGAGGCGCGGAGACAAGGGGAGGTGTTTCGCTCTCCATCATCTCCGGAAGAAGATCCCCCGAAGACGAACTCTGTCGGGAAGGGCTACGATCCGGACTGCAAGACATACGTCTCGGTTATTGTCCACGGAGATAAGGAAAAATATATTTACCAAAAGTACTTTTTTTCACTTACAGCTTGGTGGAGGGCTGACCCCCTTGCGGGCACTGGGTGGCAAGGACGCCCTCCGAGGCAGGGCCTCCTGGTGAGGGTTTCTTCTCTCGTTTGGAAACCTTTGTTTCCAAGTCTTCAGGAGCGGTCCTTTTCCTTCCTTGGGAAGAGGGAATTTCGGATTCTTCTCCCCGATTATCCTCCTTCGTGGAGGTACTAATTCCCCCGGTTTAGATGAGTAATACGTGAGGCTCGCTTTCGGCTTCTTCGTCTCTCCTTTTATCTTCCCCCGAGGGCACTTGATAAGGTTCGTACTCAAGCATCCTGGCTAGTACAGGATCCGGTGAGACCTCGGGAAGGGGGGCCGAACACCTGATCATCTTTGCCTTTCTTACCTAGTCCTGGCCAAGAGCAATTCTTTCATAATTATGTTATGGCAAATGAAAAGACAGTGTGTTTGGTCGTGGAAATACGTACCTGGGTATCTGGACGATTACAGTTGAGACCCGCATCCTCGGTGGTGTCCGGAAACTTTATTTGTGATCTGAAGAACAATTTATACATCTCTTCGAGCATCCCGCCGAAGAACTGCTGAATAGTTCGCGGTCCTTCTGGGTTGAACTCCCACATACGAAGAGATCGACATTGGCATGGCAGGACCCGACGAACTAGCATAACTTGCATTACTTTGATGAGACCGATGTCCCTCTTGAGGAGATCTTGGATGCGACTTTGCAATGTCGGCACGTCATTAACCGGCCCCCAGTCTAGCCCCTTGTTGACCCATGACACCAGTTGTGGTGGGGGGACCGAACAGAAGGCGGGGCAGCCACCCACTTAGTACTTCGGGGAGCTGTGATGTAAAACCACTCCCGTTGCCATAAGTTGGATATCTCCGGGAAGGAACCCTTTGGCCATGGGGCATCGACGCCTTTGCTTATTGTGGCACCTCTGCATTCTGCGTGTCGCCCATCGATCATCTTCGGCTTCACATTGAAGGTCTCGAGCCATAAGCTGAAGTGTGGGGTGATGCGGAGGAAGGCCTCACATACAACGATAAATGACAAGATGTGAAGGATGGAATCCGGAGCTAAATCGTGGAAGTCGAGCCCATAATAGAACATGAGCCCTCTGACGAAGGGATCAAGACTAAAGCCAGCCCTCGGAGGAATTGGGAAACAAATATGACACTCTCATTGGGTTCGGGAGTGCGGATGACCTGTCCTCGGGCAGGCAGCCTGTGCGAGATTTTGGCGGTCAGATACCTGGCCTCCCTTAGCTTCTTGATGTCCTCCTCTGTGATAGAGGAAGCCATCTAGCGGCCCTGAAGGTTGGATCCGGACATGATTGAAGGTCCGAAGAGCTTCGCCTGAGCCTTGGGTGTTGGAACTCGGGGTGGGGGAAGGGAGGGATTGAGCGCGATAAGAAAAGGACAGGCTTCGGCTCCTTTATAAAGAGGGCGAATATCAAGCGTCCTCCGCGTGGCCGTTTGGAACTTGCCTAAAATCGAGGAGTCGTACTAATGAGCACGATTGGGTTACCCACACCCGTATTAATGAGAATCCCGTGATAAGGGGACACGATCTCTGCTTCGACAAGACGTGCCAATAAAACTGCCTCGCAACACGTGCAGTGGCTGGTTGGGAAAAACGGTTCAAATAATGACCGAGGCCAGGGCGCGATGTCACGTTATGAAGAGTTGTCAGCAGATTAGATTTGTGGAAATATTGTACTCTCTATGGTGGTATGTGGAATTTGTTTTGTAGAGCCGGACACTATCCTTGTGTTCAAAATCTTCTATGGAGTATTCGGAGGAGGAACCCGCCTTGTAATGCCGAAGACAATATGCGCGCCAGACTTATCGTCATTGAAGCCTGGTTCAGGGGCTACTGAGGGAGTCCTGGATTAGGGGGTCCTCGGACAGCCGGACCATATCCCTTGGCCGGACTGTTGGACTATGAAGATACAAGATTGAAGACTTCGTCCCGTGTCCGGGTGGGACTCTCCTTTGCGTGGAAGGCAAGCTAGGCCGTTCGGATATGTAGATCTCCTCCCTTGTAACCCACTTTGTGTAACCCTAGCCCCTCCGGTGTCTATATAAACCGGAGGGTTTTAGTCCGTAGGACAACAACAATCATACCATAGGCTAGCTTCTAGGGTTTACCCTCTCCGATCTCGTGGTAGATCAACTCTTGTAATACTCATATCATCAAGATCAATCAAGCAGGAAGTAGGGTATTACCTCCATCGAGAGGGCCCGAACCTGGGTAAACATTGTGTCCCCCGCCTCCTGTTACCATCCGCCTTAGACGCACAGTTCATGACCCCCTACCCGAGATCCACCGGTTTTGACACCGACAAGGGCGTGCCTAGGGGGGTAGGGCACGCCCCCGACCTTGTGGGCCCCTCGGTGACCCCCTGACCTAGATCTTCCTCCTATATATTCTCAAATACCTTGAAAACTTCCAAGGGATCCATGACCACTTTTACAGCGCCGCAACCTTCTGTACCCGTGAGATCCCATCTAGGGACCTTTTCTGGCATCCTGCCGGAGGGGGATTCGATCACGGAGGGCTTCTACATCAACACCATTGCCTCTTAGATGAAGCATGAGTAGTTTACCACAGACCTATGGGTCTGTAGCTAGTAGCTAGATGGCTTCATCTCTCTCTTTGATTCTCAATACCATGTTCTCCTTGATGTTCTTGGAGATCTATTCGATGTAATACTCTTTTGTGGAGTGTTGGCCGAGATTCGATGAATTGTGGATTTATGATTAGCTTATCTATGAATATTATTTGAATCTCCTCTGAATTCTTTTATGCATGATTTGATATCTTTGCAAGTCTCTTCGATCTATCGATTTGGTTTGGCCAACTAGATTGGTTTTTCTTGCAATGGGAGAAGTGCTTAGCTTTGGGTTCAATCTTGCGGTGCTCGATCCTAGTGATAGAAGGGGAACTGACACGTATTGTATTGTTGCCATCGAGGATAACAAGATGGGGTTTTCATCATATTGCTTGAGTTAATCCCGCTACATCATGTCATCTTACTTAATGCGTTACTCTGTTCTTATGAACTTAATACTCTAGATGCAGGCAGGAATCTGTCGAAGTGTGGAGTAATAGTAGTAGATGCAGAATCATTTCGTTCTACTTGACACGGACGTGATGCCTATATTCATGATCATTGCCTTAGATACCGTCATAACTTTGCGCTTTTCTATCAATTGCTCGACAGTAATTTGTTCACCCATCGTAATAATTTTTATCTTGAGAGAAGCCTCTAGTGAAACCTATGGCCCCAGGTCTATTTTCCATCATATAATTTTCCGATCTACAATTTTAGTTTCCGATTTACTTTCTTTTGCAATCTTCTACTTTCCGTTCTATAAACCAAAAATACCAAAAATATTACTTTACCATTTATCCATCTATATCAGATCTCACTTTGCAAATAACTGTGAAGGGATTGACAACCCCATTGTCACGTTGAGTGCAAGTTGGTGTTTGTTTGTGCAGGTATTCAGTGGCTTATTGCGTTGTCTCCTACAGGATTGATACATTGGTTCTCAAAACTGAGGGACATACTTACTCTACTTTGCTGCATCACCCTTTCCTCTTCAAGGGAAAAAACCAACGCAAGCTCAAGAGGTAGCAGGAAGGATTTCTGGCACCGTTGCCGGGGAGATCTACGCCAAGCCAAGACATACCAAGTACCCATCATAAACTCTCATCCCTTGCATTACATTATTCGCCATTCGCCTCTCATTTTCCTCTCCCCCACTTCTAAAATGATTTTCGAAAAGATTCGCCTTTTCTTCGCCCTTCTTCCGTTTGTCTTCTCCAATTGCTCGTTTTCCACCACCATGTCTGAAACTGGGGATGTTATCGCTGAAAATCTTGAGGAGAATCTTGAAACTTGCTCTTTGGATCTTGGAGCTAAAAAGCCTCCTAATTACAAAACTAAAATCTTTCGTATAGGAGATGGTAATATTATAGGGAAAAGTATTATACAAGAATTCTTTGATTGTACGGGATCCTTGCCTATTAATAAAAGAACTATTCTTATTGAGACAAATTGTTATGCTGATGCTATTGTGATGCTTGTTGAGAAATTAGAAAGAAAATTTGTGCATCTTAATCCTGCTTTGAAAATGGTGTTTTATGAACTTCCTAAAATCAATCATCCTATAGCTAAAAAGATTGCCACTATTATTCTTATGCGTGAATTTGATTTTATTATCCAAGAAGATAGGGATATTTTTCTTTCTATAAAAAGGATGTTGAACACCCTCCAATTTTAGACATCATTCATGATAAAGAAACTATGCGTAGTTTGGAATCTAGGGATTACCAATCTTAAAGTGAAAATCTTAGGAAAAGAGTTCCCCACTCTGAGATCTCTCAATATTTGTATCTTGAAACCTTTGAGGAGTTTGATTGGATAACAAGGGGAAATTTATGTAGGGTTTAACAGAGATTGGTTGAATAAAATGATGAAGTAACCCGTTAAAAATGAGCTACGCATTTTGTATGATGACATATATGGTGATGATCCTGATTATGGGTTTATGAATGTTAGGATCACCAATCAAAGTCCCTTCCATGATTTAAGTTCATCTACTAGGAGAGAAATAAAAGAAAGAATACAATTTCTAAGACGAGTTTTGGAAGACTTGATGAAAAAAGAATTGCATATCGAAGATGAGAATACTTAGATCTATTCGTGTTTTATGCCTAGCTAGGGGCGTTAAACAATAGCGCTTGTTGGGAGGCAACCCAATTTTATTTTTGCTTTTGTTTTAAGGTTCTGTTTTGCAATAAATATTTATTCTAGCCTCTATTTAGATGTGGTTTAATGTTTTAATTAGTGTTTGTGCCAAGTAAGACCTTTGGGATAGCTTACGGTGATAGTTGATTTGATCCTGCTAAAAAATAGAAACTTTTGCACCCAGGAGATTAGTTTTCATTTTTAACAGAAGCGGGATAAAATACTAATTCTTTTCGTAGAGGATTAATGAAAAAATTTCCTAGGACTTCCTAATTTCTCAGGATTTTTGGAGTTACTGAAGTATTCAAGAGTTATAGATTACTACAGACTGTTCTGTTTTTGACAGATTCTTTTTTTGATGCCTAGTTTGCTTGTTTTCTAGTTTCTATGGCTTATATTGCTTAATATAAATTGTAGAAATGATATGGTACAGTAGGCATCATGTGAGAAAAATTATTAATCTTTTCTTGACAGTACCTAAGTGGTGATTTGCTTTCTTATACTAACGGAGCTTACGAGTTTGCTGTTGAGTTTTGTGTTGTGAAGTTTTTGCAGAGGATTAATAAACAAATTGCACAGTACTTCCTAATTTATCAGGATTTTTGGAGTTACAGAAGTACTCGAAATATCCAGATTGCTACAGATAGTTCTGTTTTTGACAGATTCTGTTTTTCGCATGTTGTTTGCTTATTTTGATGAATCTATGGCTAGTATCGGGGGGGTATGAACCATGGAAAAGTTGGAATACAGTAGATATTACACCAATATAAATAAAGAATGAGTTCACAATAGTACGAAAAGTGGTGATTTATTTTCTTATACTAACGGAGCTTACGCGATTTTCTGTTGAAGTTTTGTGTTGTGAAGTTTTCAAGTTTTGGGTAAGGATTTGATGGGCTATGGAACAAGGAGTGGCAAGAGCCTAAGCTTGCGGATGCCCAAGGCACCCCAAGGTAATATTCAAGGAGGCCAAAGGGCCTAAGCTTGGCGATGCCCCGGGAAGGCATCTCCTCTTTCGTCTTCATCTATCGGTAACTTTACTTGAGGCTATATTTTTATTCACCACATGATATGTGTTTTGCTTGGAGCGTCTTGTATGATTTGAGTCTTAGCTTTTTAGTTTGCCACAATCATCCTTGCTGTACACACCTTTTGGGAGAGACATGCATGAATCGTGATTTATTAGAATGCTCTATGTGCTTCACTTATATTTTTTGAGCTAGGCAAAATTGCTCTAGTACTTCACTTATATCTTTTTAGAGCACGACGGTGGTTTTATTTTATAGAAATTTATGAACTCTCATACTTCACTTATATTATTTTGAGAGCCTTTAGAACAGCATGGTAATTTGTTTTGGTTATAAAACTAGTCCTAATATGATAGGCATCCAAGAGGGATATAATAAAAACTTTCATATAAAGTGCATTGAATACTATGAGAAATTTGATTCCTTATGATTGTTTTGAGATATGAAGATGGTGATATTAGAGTCATGCTAGTAAGCAGTTGTGAATTTGAGAAATACTTGTGTTAAGGTTTGTGAGTCCCGTAGCATGCACGTATGGTGAACCGTTATGTAACGAAGTTGGAGCATGAGATGTTTTTTGATTGTCTTCCTTATGAGTGGCGGTCGGGGACGAGCGATGGTATTTTCCTACCAATCTATCCCCCTAGGAGCATGCGCGTAGTACTTTGTTTAGATGGCTAATAGATTTTTGCAGTAAGTATGTGAGTTCTTTATGACTAATGTTGAGTCCGTGGATTATACACACTCTCACCTTTCCGCCATTGCTAGCCTCTCTTGTACCGCACAACTTTCGCCGGTACCATAAACCGACCAGATATCCTTCCTCAAAATAGCCACCATACCTACCTATTATGGCATTTCCATAGCCATTCCGAGATATATTGCCACACAACTTTTCATTGTTCCGTTTATTATGACACGTTCCATCATTGTCATATTGCTTTGCATGATCATGTAGTTAGCATCGTATTTGTGGCAAAGCCACCATTCATCATTTTTTATATATGTCACTCTTGATTTATTGCACATCCCGGTACACCACTGGAGGCATTCACATACATTCATATTTTTGTTCTACTATCGATTTGTAATTTTCGAGTTGTGAGTAAATAAAAGTGTGACGATCTTCATTATTAGAGCATTGTCTCATGTTAGGAAATAAAAAAAAGAGAGAAGGCCAAATAAAAAAAGAGAAGGCCCAAAAAATAATAAAAAAATGAGAGAAAAACTGAGAAGGGACAATGTTACTATCCTTTTTGCCACACTTGGACTTCAAAGTAGCACCATGATCTTCATGATAGAGATTCTCCTATGATATCACTTTCATATACTAGTGCAAATTTTTCATTATAGAACTTGGCTTGTGTATTCCAACGATGGGCTTCCTCAAAATGCCCTAGGTCTTCATGAGCAAGCAAGTTGGATGCACACTGAGGGAGTCCTGGACTAAGGGGTCCTCGGGAGTCCGACCTGTTAGCCATGGGCCAGACTGATGGGCTATGAAGATACGAAGACCGAAGACTGCACCCGTGTCCGGATGGGACTCGCCTTGGCGTGGAAGGAAAGCTTGACGACCAAATATGTAGATTCCTTTCTTTGTAACCGACCTTGTGTAACACTAGATCCTCCTGGTGTCTATATAAACCGGAGAACTTAGTCCGGAGGATATACTCATTACCATAGCCATACAAGCTAGACCTCTAGGGTTTAGCCATTACGATCTTGTGGTAGATCAACTCTTGTAATACTCATATTCATCAAGATCAATCAAGCAGGACGTAGGGTATTACCTCCATAGAGAGGGCCCGAACCTGGGTAAAACATTGTGTCCCCTGTCTCCTATTACCATCGACCTTAGATGCACAGTTCGGGACCCCCTACCCGAGATCCGCCGGTTTTGACACCGACATTGGTGCTTTCATTGAGAGTTCCACTGTGCTGTCATCAAGAGGTTCGATGGCTCCTTCAACCATCTACAACAATGCTGCCCAAGGGGGAGTTTTCCTCCCCGGATAGATCTTCGTGTTCGGGGGCTTCACTCTGCGGGCCAACTCGCTTGGCCATCTGGAGCAGATCGAAAGCTACACCCCTGGCCATCAAGTCAGATTTGGGAGCTAGAACTACATTGTGGACATCCGTGGGGACTTGATCTTCGCCGGATTCGAGACCGCGGCTACCACTCCTGGCCACCCCGAGGGACATGACCTAAATCTGTCATCAGACTGCATCTAGGAGACAACTCCCATAACCGCTCTGGCCTTAGATCCGGAGCAGACTGCGCCATCCAAGGACGGGAAGCTCAACCCCGCCATGGAGGCCACAGATTCCCTGGCGTTGGAGCCGCACATAGACTTGATCTCACACGATACCTGTGCCACCGGAACTCCGGACTCGTCTCCGGCCGTAAGTTCCGAACCATGTGAGCCCACAGACGCCGAACTTGATCGTTTATCGATCTTCGAATTTAGCGCCGCAGACATCTTCCAGCACTCGCCTTTGGGCGACATGCTAAACTCATTGAAAAACCTGTCCTTGGCGGGGGACTCACAGTCGAACTATGTTCAGTTCTAACTAGGGGGTGATGATGGAGAATCTTGCTTCCCACCCGCCACCCACTCCATAGCCACTATTGAGGACTCAACCGACATGCTTGATCACGGCTCCGAAGACTTCGACGGTATAGACGACGATGCCGAAGAAGAGCAGGGCCAAAACCCGCCACTCACCGGACGCGGGATGGTCACTTCTTCATACGACGTATACATGCTGGATACACCTAAAGAAACTAACGACAATGACAAAGAAGATCGATTTGAGGATAATCCTCCTGAGACACAGCCCATACGCCGGCGTCAGCGGCGCCGCTCTAAGTCACGTCATGCAAAAGACAGTAATACCGGCACCAGAGAAAACAACACCCCGGACGATGCCGACGACAATGAAGCCCCTGTTGGGGCAACATCCGAACAGGATGAACTGGAAGACGGGCACGATAGCCCGCATGAATAGGCCATACACGAAGACTCAGAGGACAGTAATTATATTCCGCCCTCCGAGGATGAGGAGAGCCTCGGCGATGAGGATTTCATCGTTCCTGAGGAACCTCTTGAGCAGGAGCGCTTTAAATGCCGGCTATTAGCCACGGAAAGGAGCCTGAAAAAGAAACAACAGCAGCTTCAAACTGACCAAGACCTGCTCAAGGATAGATGGATAGACATCCTAGTAGCCGAAGAATATGGCCCCAAGCACACAACCAAGGGTTACTCGAAGCACAGATTGCTACCTCAGTTCGATGAGCAGGCGCCGACACTTGTACCACGCGGTCGGGACAATGTGGCTAACCGACCATTATTCAGTCGGGATAAAGCGGCAGCTCAAGCCGAACAACATCCCGCCTCAGCCCAAAGAAAAAAACAGAGACAAAACAACTCAGGGTCATACATACGACCCTCGACAGAACCTGGACAGTAGAGCACGACACAACAGGTCGATCTACGGATCGTGAGGACATGCCTCGACACGCGACGTCGGCTACCTATTCGGACGGGACAAGTCTAGTTATGCCCGGGCCAAAAACTGCAGACGGACTCCATCTAAGCTACGTCACGACGTGGCCCAATATAGAGGCGCTGCACACCCACTCTGCTTCACTGACGAAGTAATGAAGCATGAATTCCCAGAGGGGTTTAGACCCGTGAATATCGAATCATATGATGGAATAACCGATCCCACGGTATGGATCAAGGATTTTCTTCTCCACATTCACATGGCTCGCGGAGACGACCTTCATGCCATCAAATACCTCCCACTAAAACTCAGTGGACCAGCAAGGTACTGGTTAAACAGTCTGCCTAAAAACTCTATCGGCAGCTGGGAGGATCTGGAAGACGCTTTCTGTGATGACTTCCAAGGTACATATGTCCGGCCACCAGACGCCGATGACTTAAGTCACATCATCCAACAGCCCGGCGAGTCAGCCAGAAAGCTCTGGACTAGGTTCTTAGTTAAAAAGAACCAAATTGTAGACTGTCCGGACGCGGAAGCCCTAGCGGCCTTCAAACACAGTGTCCGGGACGAGTGAATCGCCCGCCACCTCGGTCAGGAAAAACCAAAATCCATGTCATCCCTTACCGCTCTGATGACCCGCTTTTGCATGGGAGAAGAAATCTGGCTCGCTCGTAGAAGCAACAGTGCCAGCGACCCGGGCATTTTCGGAGTTCGAGATGGCAACGGGAAACCACCACGCAATAAGCACAAATGTGCCAATAGTAATGAGGGAGCGCACGACACAACGGTCAACGCCAGATTCAGCGGCCCCAAACCCGGTCAACGGAAGAAGCCATTCAAGGCAAACAAAGACGGACTATCCAATTTGGATAAGATATTGGATAGGCCCTGCCAGATTCATGGCCACCCCAATAAACCAGCTAACCACACCAATAGAAGCTGTTGGGTCTTCAAACAAGCCGGCAAGTTAAACGCCAAATACAAGGGGAAGAAGCCGCCCGACAATGGCGACGACGACGAAACTCGCCAACCAAACACCGGGGATCAGAAGCAGTTTCCCCCAAAAGTAAAGACAGTGAACATGGTACACATGATACCGTCCCCTATAGGGGAACACATGGAGTGCTCTCTCCGTACAGAGGATCACACTACGGCTATCTCAGCTGAACTACACAGCGGGGGCATTACACCGCATACCTCGTCGGCCATTAAGCCACCGGTCTCCAGTCAACATGACCGTTCAAATCCCATACAGGACTAGCAGTTCGGCTTCCACCGTCCGCCGCATATACCTGGAAAATCTGTACCGCGCATACATAACTACGTACTTAAAATACCCTGGGCACCGGCGGAAGCACAATATGGACGGACCTGAAGTTCTCCCATAACCTTCCTTTTTTCTTTTTTTAACTATTTTTTCTTCTTCCTTTTTCTTGTTTCCCTCCACAGGTGGCTCAATGGCTGGCCTCGGACTCTATCGGAGTTCGGGTTCCTACACTCACCCAAGGGCTATTTCCATCAAGGAGTCCCTTCACTGAGGACAGGCGGCGCAGACGTGCGACAGGAGGTCCAAAATAACTTTTTGTAGACCGCACTCTCTATTTCGAGCCTGTAAAGTGCCTTTTTCCTCCGCCTTCGACCCCTGGCATATTAAATAGCCGGAGTTGCGCTTTGTTATCCATATACACGATTGGCACATCACTCAGATCCCAGTAAAAATAATCCATTCTTTTGTAAAGAACCGAGTTATTCCCCTACGGTTGTTTCAAACATACACCTCGGCCTAACTTGCCAGGGGCTCGGTACGGGAACAAACGAGTTGCCGTCAAGTCCGAACAACTCTATAGCGTACTTCGGCGTCGCGAGTTTGGCCTTATATGCATCAGCTCTGAATAATGTCTTGGGTCAATAGTTGGGTTGCCCGGCTCCTGTGCTTGCTATCCTACATTCCGCTCTATCATCTAGGGTAGCAAAGGGAGAACTACTGCGATTGTGCTTCCGGTTCACCTGGTTAAGCACCTTAGTAGAAAAAGCCGAGAACTGATTGTCATGATGCGACGAGAGCTGGTCAACCACTCGATGACTTATCGGAATCTTTCATGATTCCCTCCGTGTCACACGAAGGACCTCTTTCCGGTCAAATATGTAAACACATCATATGAATAAGCCGCATACATACCAGGGGCTATGTCGTAGACCCACCATAAAACTACTATGGCTAAGTGAAAGTGTTAACGCCCTATAGTCTGGTTGCCTGGTTCTCCGCATTGACACCTCCTTCACGGACCAAGACGTTGGGTCAAGAGTGATCAGATGCTTTTTCAAACACCCTCATACTTCCTACGAGGGGCCTGAAGCCGACGACTGGAAAACTTTCAGATCATATACAAACGGCCGCACAGGAGGAACAAAAGCCTTTAGGCAAAATCAAAATATAGACTAATTATAACAATTGTCTTTTACAATTCGTAAAGAGTTCGCTCGAATATTATGCCTTTCAAACATTGACCCTCTATCAAGCGGACATCCTCTAAGACGTCCTCAAAATAATGCTCTGGTGCGTGATGGTCCTTGCCCTTTGGTGGACCCTGCGCTGCAACATCGATGACCTTCATCTTCCCCCAGTATGTCTTGACTCGGGCAAGGGCCATCCGTGCACCTTTAATGCACGCCGACCGCTTCACGACATCGATACGTGGCACCGCATCAACAAGCCGCCGCACCAAGCCAAAATAGCTATTCGGAATCGGCTCAGTCGGCCACAGCTGAAGTATGACGTTCTTCATGGCAGCGCCGGACATCCTGTGAAGCTCGGCCCATTGGGACATCTGTTCATTCAATAGCAGAGGGCGTTTTGATGCGCCGAACTATGACCAGAAAAGCCTCACCGTTGCATATCCCTCTTGCGCTTGGTAAAACTGCTCCGCATCGGATGAACTCGTCGGTAGGTCCAAAAACACGTCTGGAGAACTCCACACTTGGTTAAGCTGAGTATAATTCGGATCGGCGAACTTAGTCTGTAATAAAAAGGGCTTACCCGCCGCAATCTCCCCAGCTTGCCGGATCTCATCACGAGCCGCTCTAGATTCGGACCGCGCTTCTTTCGCCTCTCGCAAGGCCTTGTTAAGCTCAGCCGCTTTGGCTTTATTCTCCTTCTCTAGGAATTCACAGCAGCTACTAGCATTTTTCAGTTCGAGCGCCATCGATGATATTTTCTCCTTGTCTTGGTGCCGAGCGGCTTGTTCGGCCTTTAACTCGGCTGATGCCTTTTCGGCAGCCGCATTACTAAACCGGGGCTGCTCCTTGGCCCAAGCCAGCTCCGCCCGAAGAATCTCAACGGCGGCGGCACCATCTGCAGCCATGCATATTCCAGTACGCAACTTTCAGCGTCACGCTTATATTACAAACACATATATGTAAGGATTGCTCCGTATACGTACCTCGCGACTCGTCAAGACGCCTATTGGTAAGCGCGATATCAGTATCTGCCTCATCAATCTTGCGTTGCAAATCCGCAATCTCTACAATTCGGACAATTTCTGGGGAGGTCACAGCCTGTGTTCCAATTAATCATATTACTTCCTAGGCATATCTTTTGATCCTCTGACCGCCTCCCTTGGGAAGCCAATCAGAGTCTCAGGGGCTACTATCTATACACAGGTGTATTCTTGAATAAAACACAATCGACCATATTATGGCACAAACCTCGAAGCCTCTTAGCAGGCCCACGAAGGCCTCATTCAATCCGCTTTTCACGGCCAGGACCTTTTCGACCACCGTGCCCATCAAGGTACGATGTTCCTCTGAGACAGACGCCTGTCACAGCATGTTCGTCAATATATCCGGCGCCTCTGGGTCTCCGGAGACTGCTATAGGAGTACGACCTCCCTTTGAAGGGATCCGTTTATTCGTATCCGGCTGTAGACTGAAATTTTCGGGGCCTTTATTGTTGGTCCCCGGACCCTGGGCCACCGAAGTATCACCTTCGGGTTGTGTCTTCATCATCCCTCGCATCACTTGTTGATCGGGAGAGACCCTCCGCGACGACACCTCGAAGTCGTCCGCCCTGTTGGGTGAGGAGATTGGTGAGGCGTTTCGCTTTCCATCATGTCCGGGAGAAGATCCCCTGAGGAAGAGGATTGTTATAGAAGACTGCGTGCCGAACTTCAAAAAAAACATATATTCTAGACGTTACAAGAAAGGGGCGGGACGTGTTTAAAACACCCTTGTTCACTTACGATTTGGCCCAAGGCTTGTCCTCATCATGGGACTGTGATGATGTTGTCCTCCAAGCCCGAGCCAACCGACGAAGGCACCTTGCCTCGCTTAGGAGCCTTTTCGTCCCAATCTTCGGAGGCGACCCTTTTCTTCCCATGGGGGGAAGAGACGTTGACTTCCCCGTCACTTTTGTCTTTGGACGATGGAATCTTGTCTGGCGCACCTTCAAGATGGGGGCCATCTTTGGTCCTCTCTGCCTTTCCCTCCTTCACAGGCATCTGGTACGTTGCCGGGGCTAGCATCCTTGTTAATACAGGATCCGCTGAACCTTCGGGAAGAGGGGCCGGACACCTAATCAGCTCCGCTTTCTTTATCCAACCCTAAAAGGAGATAGTTTGCTCAGTAATGTATTACGGCATACTTAAAAAAGGGGGTGTTTGAAAGTCAAGTGCTTACTGGGGTATCCGGACGGTTACAGTCGAGGCCTGTGTCCTCAGTAGTGTCCTGCCAATGTTTTCGTTTTTCGAAAAACAACTGCCACATCCCTTTGTGCGTAGTGCCGAAGAAGTGTTGGAGGGTTCATGGTCCTTCTGGATTGAACTCCCACATACGGAGAGGCCTATGCTGGCATGGAAGGATTCAGCGAATCAACATTACTTGAATCACACTGACAAGATCAATGTCCCTCTCGAGGAGGGTTCGGATGTGGCTTTGTAGAGTCCGCACTTCATCAACTGATCCCCAATCCAGTCCCTTGTTGGCCCATGATGCAAGCTGTAATGGTGGGCCAGGGAGAAACGTGGGTGCAGCTACCCACTTGGTGCTGCAAGGCTCCGTAATGTAAAACCACTCTCGCTGCCATTGATTGGAAGTTTCGGTAAAAGAGCCTTTTGGCCAAGGTGTGTTGGTGAGCTGGCTGACTACAGCACCACCGCACTCCACCTGTTCCCCATCGACTAACTTTGGTTTCACACTGAAGGTCTTGAGCCATAAGCCGAAGTGTGGGGGGGGGGATTCGGAGGAAGGCCTCGCACGTAATGATGAATGCCAAGACATGGAGGAAAGACTCCGGGGCTAGATCGTGAAAATCTAGTCCATAATAGAACATTAGCCCCAGGACGAAGGGGTGAAGAGCGAGCCCTAGCCCTCGAAGGAAGTGTGAGATGAACACGACTCTCTCGCTAGATCT
Source organism: Triticum urartu (assembly GCF_003073215.2). Taxonomy (NCBI): domain Eukaryota; kingdom Viridiplantae; phylum Streptophyta; class Magnoliopsida; order Poales; family Poaceae; genus Triticum; species Triticum urartu. The sequence goes on from NC_053025.1 coordinate 567,260,509, forward strand.
GGGGGTCGGGATAACCTGCCCTTGAGCAGGAAGCTTGTGGTGGATTTCCGCAGTCAGGTATCTGGCCGCTCGAAGCTTCGCAATATCCTCCTCTGTAATGAAGGAAGCCACCCATCGACCTTGAGGGCTGGGTCCAGACATAATGGGGAAGCTCGGAGCAACGAAGTCAAAACCTTGGGTGCTAGAACTCGAGGTTGGAGAGGCTGAGGAGAAGTTTGGCGTCAAAAAGGACGGCCCTTGGTTCCTTTATAAAGGCAGCAGGAAATTAAACGCCTCCTCTTGAGCCTGAAAGCCTGCCTATTTCTAAGGGATCTTTCCAACAAAATGGTTGGGTTACCCACGCTCGTGTTAATGAGAATCCCGCAATGAGGGGACATGATCTCTATTTCAACAGAGCGTGCCAATAGCAACCGCGCCTCAAAACATGGAACGGCCGGAAGGGAAACAGTTCGAAAAACCGGGCGAGCGTGACATCACGTTATAAAAGTTGTCATCAGATTGGACTCGTGGAATATTATATTCTCTCCGCAGTTGTGTGTTGTGTTGTGTTACAGGTCCGGACACGTTCAAATACGCCCGAAGACTATCTTGGAGTTCATAGGAAGGAACCCACCTTGTAATGCCAAAGACAGATCTACGCGCCGGATACGTTGTCACTGAAGCCAGGTTCAGGGGCTACTGAGGGATTCCTGGACTAAGGGGTCCTCGGGCGTCCGGCCTATTAGCCATGGGCCGGACTGATGGGCTGTGAAGATACGAAGACCGAAGACTGCACCCGTGTCCAGATGGGACTCTCCTTGGCGTGGAAGGCAAGATTGGCGACCAAATATGTAGATTCGTTTCTTTGTAACCGACCTTGCGTAACCCTAGAGCCTCCCGGTGTCTATATAAATCGGAGGACTTAGTCCGGAGGATATACTCATTACCATAGCCATACAAGCTAGACCTCTAGGGTTTAGCCATTACGATCTCGTGGTAGATCAACTCTTGTAATACTCATATTCATCAAGATCAATCAAGTAGGACGTATGGTATTACCTCCATAGAGAGGGCCTGAACCTGGGTAAAGCATTGTATCCCTTGTCTCCTGCTACCATCGACCTTAGACGCACAGTTCGGGACCCCCTACCCGAGATCCGCCGGTTTTGACACCGACACACACCCAGTTAGTTTCCTTTTTGAGCTTTCATAAACTTGAGCAGCAATCCGTTGCATGGCAATCCCTACTCACTCACATTGATATCTATTAATGGGCATCTCCATAGCCTGTTGATACGCCTAGTTGATGTGAGATTATCTCATTCTTTTTGTCTTCTCCACAACTGCCGTCTATTCCACCTATAGTGCTATGTCCATGGCTCAGGCTCATGTATTGCATGAAAGTTGAAAAGGATTGAGAACATCAAAAGTATGAAACAATTGCTTGGCTTGTCAGCGGGGTTGTGCATGATTTGAATATTTTGTGTGACGAAGATGGAGCATAGCCAAACTATATGATTTTGTAGGGATAAGCTTTCTTTGGCCATGTTATTTTGAGAAGACATAATTATTTGTTAGTATGCTTGAAGTATGATTGTTTTTATGTCAATATTAAACTTTTGTTTTGAATCTTACGGATCTGAACATTCATGCCACAATAAAGAGAATTACATGGATAAATATGTTAGGTAGCATTCCACATCAAAAATTCTGTTTCTATCATTTACCTACTCGAGGACGAGCAAGAATTAAGCTTGGGGATGCTTGATACGTCTCCAATGTATCTATAATTTTTGATTGTTCCATGCTATTATATTATATACTTTGGATGTTTTATATGCATTTATATGCTATTTTATATGATTTTTGGGACTAACCTATTAACCTAGATCCTACTGCCAGTTTCTGTTTTTTCCTTGTTTTTAGAGTTTCGCAGAAAAGGAATACCAAACAGAGTCCAAACAGAATAAAACTTTCGCGTTGATTTTTCTTGGACCAAAAGACAACCAGGAGACTTGGAGTGAAAGTTAGAAGAGCCACAAGGCGGCCACAAGGGTGGAGGGCGCGCCCCCCGACCTTGTGGGCCCCTCGGTGACCCCCTGACCTAGATCTTCCTCATATATATATACATTCTCAAATACCCTCAAAACTTCCATGGGAGCCACGAAATCACTTTTCCACTGCCACAACCTTCTGTACCCGTGAGATCCCATCTAGGGACCTTTTTCGGCATCCTGTCGGAGGGGGATTCGATCATGGAGGGCTTCTACATCAACACCATTACCTCTCGGATGAAGCATGAGTAGTTTACCACAGACCTACGAGTCCATAGCTAGTAGCTAGATGGCTTCTTCTCTCTCTTTGATTCTCAATACCATGTTCTCCTCGATGTTCTTGGAGATCTATTCGATGTAATAGTCTTTTGCGGTGTGTTTGCCGAGATCCAATGAATTGTGGATTTATGACCAGCTTATCTATGAATATTATTTGAATCTCATCTGAATTATTTTATGCATGATTTGATATCTTTGCAAGTATCTTTGAACTATCGATTTGGTTTGGCCAACTAGATTGGTTTTTCTTGCAATGGGAGAAGTGCTTAGCTTTGGGTTCAATCTTGCGGTGCTCGATCCTAGTGATAGAAGGGGAACCGACACATATTGTATTGTTGCCATCGAGGATAACAAGATGGGGTTTTAATCATATTACTTGAGTTAATCCCGCTACATCATGTCATCTTACTTAATGTGTTACTCTGTTCTTATGAACTTAATACTCTAGATGTAGGCAGGAGTCGGTCGATGTGTGGAGTAATAGTAGTAGATGCAGAATCGTTTTGGTCTACTTGACACGGGCGTGATGCCTATATTCATGATCATTGCCTTAGATATCGTCATAATTTTGTGCTTTTCTATCAATTGCTCGGCAGTAATTTTTTCACCCACCATAATAATTTCTAGAGAGAAGCCTCTAGTGAAACCTATGGCCCCGGGGTCTATTTCCATCATATAAGTTTCTGATCTACAATTTTAGTTTCCGATTTACTTTCTTTTGCAATCTTTTACATTCTGTTCTATAAACCAAAAATACCAAAAATATTACTTTACTGTTTATCCATCTATATGAGATCTCACTTTGCCAAATACCGTGAAGGGATTGACAACCCCTTTGTCGCGTTGGGTGCAAGTTGGTGTTTGTTTATGCAGGTATTCGGTGGCTTGTTGCGTTGTCTCCTACTAGATTGATACCTTGGTTCTCAAAACTGAGGGAAATACTTCCTCTACTTTTTTGCATCACCCTTTCCCCAGCAAGGGAAAACCAACATAGGCTCAAGAGGTAGCACTCATCTTCGGCCTTATTACACATAAGCCATCGGCTCGTGTGCATGTACATACATCTAATGTATATATTATGATCAATATAATAAAGCCGGCACACCCTAATAATTCAGGGCCTTTGTCGTTTCATTTCAGAAGCATCCGAGTCTTTATTATTTGTTCATAAGGTCACTTGGGGGCTTCCAGCCCAACAGGTTTAGATTTCATACCCTTTTGACCAGGCATCAAACGCCGAATTCCAGGTTATCCTGCCTGTATGCAAGATGCTTCTCCACCAGGTAATCCTGAATGACCCGCCGTGCTCTTAACAATCAATCTTTTAAATAAGACCCTAAACTCATTAAGGATAAAACTGTGGTTTGTCATGTGAGGGCCGGCTTACCGATAGCGATGGTAAACCAAGGCTATTAAGCTGGCTTCATTGAAACTGTTTAAACCCGCCTGTTTGCAAGATGCTACTCCAAACCCCGTGTACTCTCGATAAGTCAATATATATGGATCCTGAACTTATCCAGGTTAAAACATCGATTGGGTCATGTGAGAGCCGGCTTACTGAAAGCGAGGATAAACCAGTGGCTATCATGATAGTTTCATTGAAGTAAGACTCGAGTTTGAGATTTGGGCCTGGTGGCCTATGAAAGCCTCATTTTTTCTGGGTTTCTGTTTTTTCTGAATATTTCGGGTTAAAAAACTCTTCTCTTACTGTATAGTTTTCACAATTCGGGCCATGCAGCCTTGACTATGTCTCATATTTGAGCATCTTTGGGTTTAATAACCCGCCCTGATAGCGGATTGTGAGCCGCCATGATATTTGCCTTGAGCAATCAACATCATGATATTTCATGTCTATGGCTTATCATTATCAAAGGAATTACCATGATATCAATCTATAGGTATGTTTTTCCATGATGATATGAATATTCGGGGTTTGGTAAACCGCCCTGGTTTTCGACTTTAAGTCGCCAGAATATTTCCGGCTTAGATGTCCTTTATCCTAGTCTTTCTATACAATGTTTCAAAGTCTATTATATCAGGATTTGTTACCCGCCCTGGCTTAAACCGCCAGGGCGTATACTGTTTACCTTGTGTGCAGAAAATATGAAAACTTTGGTCTACCCCACATTGGTGATGATGATCATTGTTTGCAAACCTAGGCTATTACAAGGCCACAGTGGACCTACAAAATGGGACTTCAGTGTTTTTCAGCGCATTGTGCTTGTGCCTTGATTTAAGAGATGCCTGGTATCAATGGCCTTCATGACGGTGGGTTGATGACTCTGGGTCATCCTGCTCCGGCTCTTCCTCTTTCCCGACATGGAGGCCAGGAGACATCTAGTCGATGCCGGTTAAGGCTTCGAATGCAGCTTCATCATTCATAATTGGGGATAGATCAACATCACGAGCAAAGGTATGTTTATGCGCTGGAGGAGTGAGATCCACAATTTCATAAGCCGACGTTTTCATTTTGGCATTCTCCATGGTGTAAGCCGACTGATATCTGGATAAATCAGTTTCCTCGGCCAGATTGCATGCCAGGGGACGCATCTCCTTTACGCACTTTGCAAAGTCTATCTGATCAAAAGGAGACCCATATTCTTTAAGGCTTGGACAACCGGTGGCCATCTCCTCTGGGTTAAGTTCTGCTTGCCATGCTTTGGCTCAGGTAAGAGCTGTAATGGCGCCAGCGCGGGCGGCTGATCGTTTGATCGCTTTGAGTTTTTGGGTCATTACAGACAGCTTAATTATCTAGCACCTCCCTGAGCAGGGTCGGTGGCTCTTTACGATTGGAGATAGCTACAAGAGTCCGTTTTGTGCCAGTGTATAATTCTTCCACCACAGTGTACACGGCTTTGAGCTTCACCAGCATGTCTTGGCCAAGATTGGCGCTCCTGGGGCCTATTGAGTAAACAGGCAGATGAGTCACCAGGCGAGTTAAAATTAAGAATTTTTTGGAAATGTTGAAATATTATGAATTGCTTACCAAAGATAGCAGATGTCATCTGTGAGATATGGCGTTTTAAGCTGGTTAGCTCCGAAGTGGTCTCCTTCAAGGATGATTCAGCAGCTTCCGCCCTTTGCAGTAAGGCGACCTTCTCCTTCTCCGAGCCGGCTCTCTGTGGTAAATCTGGCTTTGAGCTTCTCGTTCTCATCCATTCTAAACTTAAATTTGGAGTCAGCATAGCGTGTTTCAGCTTCTTGGTGTTCAAGTCTGTTCTTCACATCCACCAATTGGGACTTAGTCAAGCTTAAGGCATCCTGCAAGTAAGAAACAAAAGGTTATAAACATATTTGTCAGGACACAATTTACATACAAGTCCCAAGCACATTGCAAGCAAAGCACTTGGCACTTGGGGGATAATGTATGAGGAAGTTATTTTCAAATTGTATTACTGAAGACCCGTTTCATCTTTACCAGATAAGCCAGACTGTGAGGGCTATGAAGTGAATTTATCCTTGCAAGGTAATAAAGGTGATCTGGGTCATCTTTGTCAGATAAGCCGGTCCAGGAGGGCTATGAATGGAAATTTGAAATGGCATATTGATAAGTCTTAAACCATACTCAATATATTCTTTCCTATGGATAAGACCTGGGGCTAGATGAATGTATATGCAGGAGAAGAATGTATTCATACCTCGTATTTCTGTCGCATTCTTTTAACTAAGTTAGCCTCCATGTCACAACCAGTATGCAGATGACTCATATAACCAGAGTATAATTCATTGACACCCAAGTTTGAGTAGCTTGTAGTGTCAAATTGGGTTTTAATCTTCTGAGAGGCAAGCAGTTCCTCCTTGGCAGAATGCTTAGCCAAAACAATGGGATTCCTCGGTTCTACATAACCAGTGCCAGTGACCAAGACATCCTCGGTATCTACTTCGGCAAGCTTGGTGGGGCTTGGCAGCTTAGCACTTGACGGGTCAACACCCATTGGATCCATGAGGGTGTCATGAGTTTCTAGTGGCGAGTCACAAGCAATGTTTTCGGGGTTATGATTTGAAGCTTTCGATACTGGCATCTGTTTCTCCGGCTCACTGACCTTAGGATCTTCGGCCGACTTACCTATGTTCAAATTCTTGCTTGGTTTGGCTATACCACTGAAAATAAGACATATGAGAATGTGAATATACCAGTTTAAAAGTGTTAAAACAAAGAAGTCAAATGTTCTTACGTAGGGGCAATCTTGAAGGGAGGCATCTGAGTCCCAGTAGAGTCGCCAGAGGATGAGTGAGAAATTCCCTGATAATTTGAGTCGGAAGGATTAAGTGGTTGGCGGACAAGACCCGCTTTTGGAAAGGAGAGGATTGAACTCTGTGGCACCTCTTTCCGGCGTTTGCGAGGGGCCGACATGTTGGGTAAGCTGGCAGAAAGTTCTCCGCCCCGACTGTTTCGAGTTGTGCACCGGGCTTCATGCTGTTGCTTCTTCAAAATAAAGTTGGGATCCAAGTAAGCTAAAGGGTGAGAAAATCTTACTTTCTAGGTCACTTGCTGAAATTTCTATCTTGGCAAGAGCTCTCAGTCGAAGGAAATGATAGTTACCTCTTAAATGTCTGCCTGGCTGGTCTCCACGTCATCCTGAGAGGAATCAGCGTCAATAAGATGCATAAAAAGGAGCCAAGATAATCGAGTTCTACCTCCGACTCATCATCCAGGCCGAATAGCTCTGTTACGTCTGTTTTCTTCTTGGTTTTCTTTGAAGCCTTGGTTTTTCCCCTGGCCTTTTTGGCCTCTTATCCTGCAGCTTCTTGTTCTAGGAAGGAGAGTCAGCCTAAAGAAAGCAAGTGATGATAAGGAGAATGTAATGTATGAGAATAAAGATGGCTTGAAATACTTACAACTAGAGCCAGGTTAAGGGCGTAGAAGGGATTCAACCCTGTCTTACTATAGCTTCCTAAGCTTTCGCGAGTAGTGCTTTAGTTATCTTATTGATCTCTTTGTCTTCCCAATGCATTTGACAATGACGCTGTGGATCTTTGACATCACAAGTGTATTCGCACATTAAGCCAGGCCAGTGGCTCAAAGGTATGATCCTCCAGGCGACCCAACATCAGACCAGATCAACTCCGGTTAATCCATTAGCCAGCAAGGCTCTTACCTTTGAGAAGGTAGGCATATACTTAGCCCATTCAGCAGTGCTGATCCGATCCAGAAGTGGATATTTTGGGCTAAGCTAACAGTCACGGAAACCTGACAGAGGATTTTCGCCAGATGGAGATGTGTCTCGGTAATGAAACCAGGTCTGGTTCTAGTCTTTGGGGTGGCTGGGAAGTGCGGCTATGGGGAAGATAGCATGTCTTCGCTTTTGAACTGAAATTCCACCAAGTTCTAGGCTGGGCCCATCTATAAACTTGGTTTGGCGGTTCAAATAATAGTACTCTCTGAAAAGGTGAATGCTGGATTCTTCTTGAAGGCACACTTCATAGAAAACTTGAAAATGGCAGATGTTGGAATCGAAGTTCAGTCCAATATCTTGGGGGTGAAGTTGAAAAAAGTACAGTACATTGCGGAAGAATTTTGAGCCGGGTGGTGAGAAACCACGAATCATATGGTCAGCAAAAACTATGACTTCACCTTCCTTTGGTTGAGGTCTAACTTCTGTCCCTGGAACCCGCTAGTGGATAACATCTTTGGCTGATAAGACGCCCACTTGAACATATTCATTAAGAGTTTGCTCCGTAACAGTTTTTTTCGAGAGTATGCAAATTGCGTACCTTAGCTTTATAGAAGGAGAGAAATACAGGCATACAACCACCTCTACCTCTCGCTGCGAACAACGAGCGTAGCACAACTCCACACCCGACACAAACAAAGAAAACCACACACAACTACACAACTACGACATACAAGAGCCTACCCAAACCGAAAGCCTCGCCGCGTCTCGATCGACACCGGTGAACACCGAAGAACAGCAACTCCAGCTTCCTTGGTAGAGCCAGCAACGACCGAACATAGCGCCAGAGAAGAACGATCCGGGCAGCGGTGCACGCCGGAGGAGTGCAACATAGGGCCTCTTATCTCCTAGCACGATGCTCCCAACAGAGGAACAACTTCAGAAGACGCCGCCATCGTGTCGATCCTACGAATCAATGCTTTCGCCCCGGAGATGCTTGCCGGAACAAGGCAACGTGGAAAATGGCGCTACACTCGGCGACGCCTCCAGGAAGGGGAATGACACCCACGGGTGCCATCGACGCCGGTCCGACCAAGGCCGAACAGAATTTTCATCCGTAGCATTGCACATATCCACGCCTCCAAGAATCCAGCCAGCCCCGAAAGTTGTCTCGCACCGCCAACACCGCAGCCACTTGAAGTCGGAGCCACAGAACACTGCCGAGGAAGCACGCCTCAAGCCACCACCTTCAATGCACTTGGAACCGCAGCAGCCCCCAAGCAATGCAGGGACCCGATCCGTCATAGTGGCCTTCACTCGCACCTAGGGACTGCCACACCGGTGGATCTGACCCGCACCATCAACCACACTTCGATGCCAACTTCACCGAGGCATCACCGCCGACACCTCACACGTAGGTGGTCGGACGCCCGCTGCTCGCCAGGGCCCTGCCTAGCCGAGCCTCGTAGTGCCGCCACCTCCATGGCTGCGCGTGCGCTGCCGCCTCTGACGAAATCAACGCACCACCCACATCCACTCTCCCGCTGCACCCTCATACAGATCCAGGGGACCGCCGTCATGCTTCCCGTTGTGAATCCGCCTCCCGCAGCACCCGACCGGAAGCCGCCCGACGCGCCAGATCTGGCCCGAGTAACCACAGATCCATGCAAGGGAGGCCGACCGGCCTGCCGACCCGACGCCGATCAAGAGCGCCACCATGGCGCCACAGGCCGGACGACGTCGCGCCGTGCCGCCCGGAGCAGGGCACCGCCGTCCCCAGACGCCGCCGGCTCGTCCCGTGCCACCCGAAGCAAGGCCACGTCACTCCGCCCCGACGAGAACCAGACGCACGTGGCGCCTCACCAAAGCCAACCCTGCCCGTCGCCGGCGCGCGACAACCACCCTGGCGAGAGGGCCTCCGCGACAGATCTGGGTGTCCCACGCCGCCAGGAGCCTGGAGAGGAGGGGAGAAACCCCGCCGCCGCCGACCCGCCCGTGCTTTGCCCGGCGTCATCCCTTTGGTGGCGGCGAGGGGGTGGGGAGGTGGGGTGGGGGGACTGGCGGCGGCGCGATTTAGGGTTCCACCTGGGCCGCTCGCGGGAGCAGCACGGGGGACGGGGGGAGATCCTGATTATGAGGGGGGGGGGCTATCGTTTGGATGATCTGTAACAGTGGAAGTGACCCAATCACATGAGGTGACGGTTTTAGTCATTTTTTCTTGTTAAAAGGCCTGATAGTGAAGTTTTGGTGGGTTAATGTTCGCAATGATGAGCATATCAATGATTAAGGAGAAATCTTGTTATGCATGAAAGGATAGATTGCAATGGACGACATGGGTAAACAGTTTGATTAATCCGGCAAAGTGCCGGCGGGTTATACAGTCATGATTAAGAATGACAAATACTAGCAGTTCACAAATTCATAAGTAAGCCGACTGGTGTTTGGCGGGTTGCAAGGTATCATTTGAGCCGCCCATACAACAATGATCAAGTAGGTATCTACCGATCAGGAGTTGAATGAAATTTCACTAAGTGCTAGACAAACAAGTTTCACAGGTTCTGCTTTGGGGAGTGAATTATTGATCTACAGCAGTTCGAAAATAGGCGGAAATTGTTAAACCTAAAACACGGAGGACGAACTATTGCGTTGGGGAGTGAATCTTAATGGAAGGGAGTGGATCTGTAGTTGATAGCAGATACAACTGTAATCAAAGCATGACTTTAGCATCACGTCTGGGCTCGACTAAGTAACATGGCAGATGAACTATGGGCAAGCATGATGAACCTCGATGAACACCGAAGAATTAGGGGAACTCTAATGCAGATTGGAAGCAAAGGGAGATGGGTACCTGGTGATGCTGATGGACGTCGGAGGGGCACTGAAGTTTTTCTGGTCAAAATCAGGTTGATGCAGCGGCCAAGGTGACGTTGTCGACCTGGGGCGGCGGAGCTCCGGTGGCATCAGGTGTCGCGAGGAGGAAGAAGAGGAGGCAGAGGCAGGGGTAAAAGTGAAAAAGAGGACACCTGCCCCTATTTATAAGGAGGTGATAAGATGGCATGCATGGAAATCGAGGGGCCAAAATGATTATGTTAACAATGCGAGTGCCTCGATTTCCGGGAAGCCTATTAAAGATAAAGATCTGTTGAGATATCCTGGGTCTTGTGCAGATTTAATGCACATTAGGTCATGGCGGGTTACAATGATTCTGTTTATATGACGTCATGGCGGGTTATCGCGGTCTGCATAAAATTCGGCACCGATGCATAGTCTGTTAAGTTAAACAGTGAAGATTGACATGAACAAGTTCAAATCAACATGGGGCCTAATGTTGGGGATATAGCTCCGAGATGTGACCCGCACAGGAGGGCCCGGGTTATACTGTTGGCGGTTTAATATGAAGAAGGTCCAAGGAGGCCCATGGAGAAGTGTGAAGACGACGGGTTATGGAGGCTGGTCTGGTGAAAGCCCATGACCTGGGCCTATGAACCGTCATATGATGACTTGCCCTGTAAGGCATGACTAGTTAGAAACCGAGCCGGCCACATTGTGTGAGCTGGCCGGGACTCTGTAAGCCTCCAGGTCTCAACCTGTGTATATAAAGATGAGACCCGGCGATGGGTTAAGGGAAGAGACAACCAATCGAGAACTAGGTCAAGCATATTCGCTCCCTTATAATCGAAACTCAAGCAATACTACTAGAAGCAGGAGTAGGATTTTACCTCATCGAGAGGGGCCAAACCTGGGTAAACCCTTTGTGTCTTTTGTTCCCGTTCAACCCCTTCAAGCTAACTACATTGCGATGGCTCCACATCTAAGTCCTTTTGCTAGGATATCTGCCGTGACAAATCCACAACACCTCCCACTCGGGGGCTTAGCCGCGAGCCCATCCTCGCTTAAGTTAAAAAACTAATCCGAGTGGAGCATCCCTCCCACTCGGGGCTTTAGCCACAAGCCCGTCCTCGCCTAAGTTAAAAAACTACTCCAAGTGGAGCATCCCTCTCACTCGGGGACTTAGCCGCAAGCCCGTCCTTGCCTAAGTTAAAAAACTACTCCGAGTGGAGCATCCCTCCCACTCGGGGGCTTAACCATGAGCTCGTCCTCGCCTAAGTTAAAAAACTACTCATAGTGGAGCATCCCTCCCACTCGGGGGCTTAACCGCGAGCCCGTCTTTGCCTAAGTTAAAAAAACTACTCCGAGTGGAGCATCCCTCCCACTCGGGGGCTTAGTCGCGAGCCCGTCCTCGCCTAAGTTAAAAAATACTCCGAGTGAAGCATCCCTCCCACTCGGGGGTTTATCCATGAGCCCGTCCTCGCCTAAGTTAAAAAACTACTCCGAGTGGAGCATCCCTACCACTCGGGGGCTTAGCCGCGAGCCCGTTCTCGCCTAAGTTAAAAACTACTCCGAGTGGAGCATCTCTCCCACTTGAGGGCTTAGCCGCGAGCACGTCCTTGCCTAAGTTAAAAAAACTACTTTGAGTGAGAGCATCCCTCCCAGTTGGGGCTTTAGCCACGAGCCCGTCCTCACCTAAGTTAAAAAACTACTCCAAGTGGAGCATCCCTCTCACTCGGGGACTTAGCCACAAGCCCGTCCTCGCCTAAGTTAAAAACTACTCCGAGTGGAGCATCCCTCCCACTCGGGGGCTTAACCATGAGCCCATCCTCGCCAAAGTTAAAAAACTACTCATAGTGGAGCATCCCTCCCACTCGAGGCTTAACCGCGAGCCTGTCTTTGCCTAAGTTAAAAAACTACTCCGAGTGGAGCATCCCTCCCACTCGGGGGCTTAGTCGCGGGCCCATCCTCGCCTAAGTTAAAAAATACTCCGAGTGAAGCATCCCTCCCACTCGGGGGTTTAGCCGCGATTCCGTCCTCGCCTAAGTTAAAATCTACTCCGAGTGGAGCATCCCTACCACTCGGGGGCTTAGCCGCGAGCCCGTTCTCGCCTAAGTTAAAAACTACTCCGAGTGGAGAATCTCTCCCACTTGAGGGCTTAGCCGCGAGCACGTCCTCGCCTAAGTTAAAAAAAACTACTCCGAGTGAGAGCATCCCTCCCACTCGGGGGGCTTAGCTGCGAGCCAGCCCTCTCCTAAGTTCAAAAAATCCGTTCACTTGGAACATGCAATAAACTAGATAGCGATATTCGGATAAATCCATCGAGTTCCTAAACGAAAGCAAAAGTACTCGTGCGATAGGCCCGAATGAGCTTAACGCTTATAGGATCACTCGGCATTCCAACGCAAATAAGTTTGGATCATAAAGATTTTTTCACTCGCCAAGAGGACTCACGGGCTCGAGAAAGGTGTCCAGATCAATGCCATCTGCGATCTGAGTGGCTGCATCAATGAAGGTGTCCATAAAACTTTCAAACTGGAGCTTCTTTGTGTTCCCTACCTGAAGATCCTTCAGCTTGTCTTCCCTAGCTTCCTTGTAGTGGACACAAACAAGTGAGAGCGCCACATCGGCCCCGCAACGGGCTGCCGATTTCTGCCATGCTTGCACTCGACCAGGGATTTCATTGAGCCGAGTCTTCAGTGACTTGAGGTCGTTCTGAAGTGTATCCTCTAGCCAGAGATCCTTGTTTATCCTTGTCAGTGCAACCTTCAGTGGAGCGACATACCCCAAGACATTGTCACGACAAGCTTCAAGTCGTAGCACATTCATAGCAGCTTCATCTTTGACGAGTGACTTGGTAGGGTCCAGACCTGCTTCAATTCGTTCTGTTTCTTACTCGAAGTTCTGGCAGAACTCTACACGAAGAGAGAGAGAAAAGGAGTCAGCGGCGACATTGTCTCCAAGGCTCTTGAGTATTCACTCAGATGAAAAAGGATACCTTCAAGCATGATGTACATCTTCTTCGCACGCCCCCCATGTATTCCTCCAACTCATCCCTCTTTCGAGTGAGCTAGTCCACCTTGTCGGTCAGGATGATTTTACCCTCCTTAAGCTAAGCAACTTCCTTCTTCACCTCCTCAACGACAATCTTCAGGGCCGCATTCTCCTCTTCCAGCTTGTCAACTAAAGCTAGTTTTTCCCCAGCTGCTTCGGTCTTCTCTCGAGCCACCTTCAATGCCCTCGAGAGCTTGTTGTCTTTCCTCTCCAATGCCTTCTTCATAGTGTCTAAAGAAATAACATTCTTTAGTCGCGCTTGGAGTTGACGGTTTTCACTACGCACATCTGTTCGAGTAGAATCACTCGGTTTAAAGGACGGAAAGGAAAACATGACGAAGCACACAGTTAGAAAAGTGTTACCTCCCATGGTCTTCACCTCCTCCTGAGCCTTCTTGGCAAGTTGTAGATCCAGTTGGAGTTGGATCTTCTCCTTCTCCAATGCAACATATTGACTCCCAAGTTCACAAGATTTCTGAGAACAACAAAAAGACAACTCAGTCGACAAAGAGAAATATTCTCAAAAGCATTTCCTCTACTTCTGAGTGGAGAAGGGCAAATCCAGATTGCTACTACCAAAAGTGTTCTAAGACCCCCGCCGAATCAAACATCCGACAGCGGTCTCGGGGAATACAACCAGTGGGTGCACTCAGCGTGCCCCCACTGGATCAATTTCCCACTTGGTATGGCCTGCCTGGTCCGAGTGGAGGACTACAAAAAGAGAGAGAGAAAAAAACTTGTCCTAAGACCAGAGCCGAATCAAACATTCGACGACGGTCTCGGGGACTACATCCAGTGGGTGCACTCAGCGTACCCCCACTGGATCAGTTTCCTACTAGACCCAGCCCGAACGGTCTGAGTGAAGAACTTCAAACAAAGATATCTTAAGACCCTCGCCGAATCAAACATTCGACGTCGGTCTCGGGGACTACACCCAGTGGGTGCACTCAGCATGCCCCCACTAGATCGATTCCCCACTCGGCACAACCTGACCATTTCGAGTGGATAGAATACAGAACAAAAAGAAAACACCTAGTGGGTGTACATATTCAACAGAATCAACATGAACAAAATCCAATCGAAAATCAACTTACAATTGTACTTACTCGGACATTGATAACCCACAAGTATAGGGGATCGCAACAGTTTTCGAGGGTAGAGTATTCAACCCAAATTTATTGATTCGACACAAGGGGAGCCAAAGAATATTCTCAAGTATTAACAGTTGAGCTGTCAATTCAACCGCAGCTGAAAGACTTAATATCTGCAGCAAAATGTTTGGTACTAAAGTAATATGGAAGTAACAGTAACGTGGCAAAAGTAACAGTATTGGTTTTGTAGTGATTGTAACAGTGGCAACGATGAAATAACCAAGCAGAGATCAATATGTGAAAAGCTCGTAGGCAATGGACCAGTGATGGATAATTATGTCAGATGCGATTCCTCATGCAACAGTTATAACATAGGGTGACACAGAACGAGCTCCAGTTCATCAATGTAATGTAGGCATGTATTGCGAATATAGTCATACGTGCTTATGGAAAAGAACTTGCATGACATCTTTTGTCCTACCCTCCCATGGCAGCGGGGTCCTATTGGAAACTAAGATATATTAAGGCCTCCTTTTAATAGAGTACCGGACCAAAGAATTAACACTTAGTGAATACATGAACTCCTCAAAATATAGTCATCACCGGGAGTGGTCCCGATTATTGTCACTTTGTGGTTACCGGATCATAACACATAGTAGGTGACTATTGACTTGCAAAATAGGATCAAGAACTCACATATATTCATGGAAACATAATAGGTTCAGATCTGAAATCATGGCACTCGGGCCCTAGTGACAAGCATTAAGCATATCAAAGTCATAACAACATCAATCTCAGAACAAAATGGATACTAGGGATCAAACCCTAACAAAACTAACTCAATTACATGATAAATCTCATCCAACCTATCACCGTCCAGCAAGCCTACGATGGAATTACTCACGCACGACGGTGAGCATCATGAAATTGGTGATGGAGGAAGGTTGTTGATGATGATGGCAACGGATTCCCCTCTCTGGAGCCCCGAACGGACTCCAGATCATCCCTCCCGAGAGAGATTAGGCTTGGCGGTGGCTTTGTATCATAAAATGTGATGAATCCTTCTCTCTGATTTTTTTCTCCTCGGACGTGAATATATAGAGTTGGAG